>NC_135435.1:27014154-27229154 GCF_051991255.1 Vanacampus margaritifer | reverse complement strand
TTAAGAAAGTGCAGTAAATATCAACTTTTGTTTTGTACTTATAACCCGTGTGATAAAAGCCATTCTGCGGAATATGATTTGTACAAGACATTGAAAACCGTTTTTTTGCATTGTGATACTCTGAATAACAAAATACGATAATAGACTACAACGATAAAAAGGTCCAGTTAAGCTGTTCTACTGAAAATATCCCTTGTATGGTATCGTTCATAAGTGTTACCATAGAGACCATATTAAAGCATTATTTTTTCCCCATGTTGGTGTTTGTGCGGCTAATACAGTAAAAATAAAATAAAATAAAAAATGGATTCGTATTTGTTGTCGAAGCATTCTAATATTCAATATCGGTGATTGTCTTAAGGCATTGAACTGGAATACTTTGATATACAGCACAAGTTAGTCTTCTGCATGGCGATCTTAGACAAAGGGAGACAGAAAGACGGAGGAAAAAGGATAATGGATATGTAAGTGGCAGCATCACATCTGTTGAAGATGAATTTGCCTTGGATAAAAACATTGCAAAAAAAAAAAAAAAGTGGCTCAAGTGAGTACCAAAATACTGCACTGAAAGGTTTGCCGTTGGACAAAGCTGTCGTTTTTTTATAAAACACTTTGATTTCAGAGCTTCTTTAATGTTTCGCAAATGGCACGGGGCTGTGGAAATAACATTTCACGCATGATTTACTGGAGAATTGAAAAAATAAATTGAAAGTGATATATAGGCTCAAGCAAATGAATATTTTAAAATGTTCTTTTCAATAGCAAATGTCACAATTATGCAACCGGAATTATTGTTTTAAATGTTGACAAGATTTAAATTTTTAATATTTATAACAACAACTTAAAAGTTTTTGCCGAACGTTTGAGTGGATCGTTACACCAAGCTGTATTAGTTTGCTTCGATCCCGGCACATTCTGACCAGGTTCCGTGCGGCCAGTCCTGTTCTGTCTTTTTGGCTCGATTAAAGTGTGACTGGTTGACTAAAGGCTGGGCTGAGCTGTAGCTTTGGTTGACTGACTTCTTTGATCGTGCTCCCTTGGAGCTTCTTTGCTCAGTGTTGAGTGCTGCTGCGGCCCTCATTCACGTCAACAATCCCTTATTCACACCCGATTTAAACGAAATCAGACTCAACCACAACACCCAGCGCTTGCTAATCTGCGGTCTCCCCAAACCCACGGCCTCGTTTATGCTTGTGAAGAATTTGTGCGAAAACAAGAGACCCGTTATCACGTTGGATCATATTTTTCATTTACCAAGCGCTTTACAATTCTTCAAGTTAAAATGTACTTTTGCACTACTAAAATATAGCTTATTCTTCATCAAACTAAATGATACAAGAATCTTGAACGGCATTATCTGGTACCCTAAACAGGATCAAATGGAAAACGGCCAATACGAAATGGATGATGATAAATAAAGATAAACTTATCATGTTAACTGTACTTGTTTCCTGTAATTGACCTAAAACGTCCCAAAGTAAAGTGACTCAACTGAGCACAAAATTGGCTCACATTAAATCTTTATTCACATCTCATATACACCGAATCACTGCCAGAGACTTTGGAGCAATGTAAATATATCCTGGTGGGATCCCATAAAGCCATTACCCAATGAGACAGAGTGGAAGGTGTCCGTTATGCTGCATTAACACCATGATTTTACCGCTTTCCGCAGCCCCAATTAACAGAGACATGGTGTGGCGTGGGATTTTTGCCATTTTTATCTCCAAACTAAGTTTTCTGAGGGTATAAAAACCTTGGGTCAATCATTGGTATCCCTGGAGAAGAAGAGTCCCATTGGCTCAAAGGCACACTGAAATTATAGTCTACCATGTATGTCAGTTTTAGACAATATTTCCCTTCCTGTCACCTACTAATGGAGTCCCTCACATTTCTCACATTCTGATCAAAGTCTGACATGTTTTTCACGTTCTGCCAAGGCTTTCCTACAGATGAAACGTTGTCAGCGGGCAGCTTTAAAGTATGTTTTTGGCCTTGGCAGACTTGAATGAAGCTCACCTGCCGGGGCCTCATTTCATTCTCCCAAACCTGGGTATCGTGCAAGGGAGCTCATTTAATGTTTGATAACTTTAGTTCTTTTGTCGACAACTAATTCAACAGCACTAAAATAGACCATTTTTTCACCTACACACTGCACGGTGCGCTCACACAGCTTAAAAATGAAATGCTCACTTTCAGCAACAAAATGGCTACACTTTGGGGCATAGTGGCCATTGGAATTTCGGGAGAATCCCGAATAGCCGGTCCATTCCTGGCCCGAAATAAGAACAAATAAGGGTTCGGTGCATGTCAGCTGTCCTGTTGGTCACAGCATGTCCCTGGCTAACCATAGATCCTAGATTGTTGTAAAAACTGTGACAAAACTTAACAATTCTTAAAACTACCTTGAGATGCCGAGAAAATACATAATGTTTTCTTTTGGGAATGTGGACCATCTCTCAAGTTTTGTTAAGTCCTATTAAGGAGTGTCACGATTTTTTTTTTTTTCTAGAGAGCTCAGTATTGTTCATTCGGTAATTTTACCGATTTGACATGTCATTATTATTTTTTTTTTTTATATATATATATATTTTTTTTGTATTTTTATTTATTTTTTGTATGTGGGTGAATATGTGTGCGTGCGTGCGTGCATTCATTAGTTCACCTAAAACCTATAAAAAATAAAAAAAAATCCCATACCGTTTCCCTAAACCGAACACTTCCAGCCAGAGTCGTGAGGCCGTCAGGAAACCCGAGAAAGGACCAAAGAAAAGAAAGGAGTGTCACGATTTGTTGCATTGACCCTGATTTATTTCGGCCGATTACAGTATGTTTTTCATCTGCACCAAGACTGTTATGGACATTTTTTGAAAGTTTAAAAATCTGCCATCCAGCCTGTCAGAATTGCCTTTTCCATGCCCCCAAATTGTCCCACGTCCAACTCAGTTTGTCCAAAGTGTGCTGAAACAGGAGAGGCGAGGTAACCAGGTAGTCACATAATTAGCAAGATGGCCATTATTAATTGACATGTATCATTGTGCTTTACAGGTGTATACTATGAACAATGATGATTTTCTTAAAATTTGACCCTTAAATGCAATATGCTATAGTAGCCGTATGCTAACACCCTTTTCCGGTGAATCTTCCTCAAAGAAGCTAATCCTTATGTGGCATTAAGCAACTTGTTTGCGTATGTTAATTAAGTCCAGATTCACACTCCATTTTACTCTTGTTTACTCTGTCCAATAATACATTTCATTCTCATGAACGATCATCTTAGCAATTGCTATCATCACATCTCATAAAGCCAGATGGATATTTTCCATTTAGCCCAACGACGCAAACACATTTTCCGCTTATGGCCATTTTAGAGATCAACTTCAAAGAAAAACAGTGATGATGTCCCAAGGTCCCCCCCCCCCCCCCTTCTTTTAAGCAAATTCAATTCTGCAGGTTCAAACTGTGCTGAAATTTATTTTCAACTCATTCAGCAAGGCTGTAATTTCACCAGGCAGCTGTGAAAAAGCAAAGCCAGTTGTGTTTAACATAGACCGTGGTTAAGAAGAGTTACCTACTCACGCTAATTCCGATATGAAAGCAAGAGATTGTAAAGCCCTCTGCAGTTTTTGTGTGCATGTCTAAAATCATTGGTAAAACGGATTCTTAATTTCCCCGAAATTAGCATCTCACAATCTCTTTGCTCTTTACATTTATTATTCATACTTGATGTTCAGTAAAGTACTTACCAAGTCAAATGCCAACAACTCCTAGCTGACATCAAATGGCTACATCAGTCTCGAAGGTCCTCATTATGCTACTTTCCTACTTCAGATGAGAATATATGATCTTAAATTATAATTACCCATTTTGTCATCATAGATAAAACAAATGATCTGTTTACATTTGGATAGGTCATTCTGAATATTAATTTTATTAGTCTATTAGAATGTTTTTAGATTTGAATTGCTGTACATTTCTAATTAAATATTATCTACTTTTTGTTTAAGTTCATGGAATGATTTGCAATTAAGATAATCCCTTAAGCATAGAGTAATTGGCTGAAAGTATCAATAATTTATACAATGAATAAATTAATTAAAAAAAATGTTACACTTCATACATAAGTGAAGATTTTCTCTCATTGAGGCAATGTGCTGTAGTTTGCTTGATGATATGCGCTGTTTGGGGATTTTTTTTTCAAACTAAATTATAGTTCATGTATTTTAAGTATTTGCATCAATTATATGTCACAATTTATTGATTAAGAACAACCAAGCCTTGAAAAGATGAATGTCTTCCTTTCAAAATAAAGGGAGTCACCATGAAACATTTGTCATGACAATGTCCCTAGAATGGAAGGAAACATAGATCTGACATTTTGACTTAAAGATCAACTACGACAGAAAAGTGCATGTAGTCCCACATGAAATGAGCGCATCCTTCAGGAATTAGGCTTGAAAATTGTGATCCCGGAGGTTCCAGGCTATAATCTGGTCCTCTTTCTTTGAAGGAATCCCTGTGAGAGTTTAAGACCTTGAAATGTCATCATAAAAGTAAAACAAGTTCAACTTCTCATTGCCTACTCTTCTAATTAATGATATGATGAATAGATTGCTCGGAGGTAATATGTGAAGCCACATTATTGTCATTGTGAATTAAGCCGAGTACTGATCTGTAATTGCAGCTACTTATGAGCCATCAAATGTGTAGTACAGACGCTCCCCAACTTACGAACGAGTTACGTTCCGAGCGATCGTGGTGAATTTGTTCGTAAGTTGCTTCAGTGCTATATTTTGTATTATAATTTATGTTTAAAGAGAATACGTACAGTACTGTACTACGTATGTTAGAGAGAGAGAGCGAGAGACACACACAGTATGTACATGTACGTAATAAGATGAATAAAATGAAGTTTAACTTACTTTTGGAAGATGTACTCGATGCTTAAGGATTTGATGGAGGAGGAGGAAGAGGAGGATTTTATATCATGAGAAGTTCTTCGTCGTCGCTGGAATGGGCTTCAAAAGTTACTTCCTCCTCCGTAACTTCAATGTAGGAAGAAGTTGAGGGTCGCGGAGATGAAGATGAGGGTTGATGAGTATCTTCCTTGGAGGATTTACTAGAAACTGGCCGAAAGAAGCGATCTAACGACGATTGCACAGTTTTCTTCTTTTCTCATCATAAATGATGCGGTAGCACTGTATGGCATCATTCAATTGATTTGCAACCTTTGTGCAACGTTCAATATTTGGGTCTTGCTGCTCCAAGAGTGCGATGGCTTTATCTATGAGCGACAGGCGTTTCTTCTTCTTCCTCCTCATCGACACGTTGCTGAGCCTCCAATGCTGGGTGAGCTCTCACAGCGCCAAGCGTCGGTATTAGCGGCGGAAAGAAGCACTACAGTACTCGGAAAAAGGTGCGCGATACAAAATCTAACTTACAGCATCTCTTTCCGAACATTTTTTTGACATGCGCGCATGCGCGCAGACATGTTCGTATGTACAGTTGTTCGTAACTCGAATGTTCGTAAGTAGGGGAGCGTCTGTACTGTTATAAATAAAGACCATAGATTCACATACATGTAAGGCCAAAAATGCTCATTTTGGATTAGGGATGGTGAGTGAAGGAGACCATGAAAATGTGCCAAACCTTTGACCACATCATTTCAAAGCGTCTTGGGCCTGATTGTGTTCAAAATCTGTACAGATCATGTTTGCAAGTAGAACATAAAAATGAATAATAAATCAATGAAGAAAAGCAACGTTTTAAACCTTGATTTAAAAGCTTTTACACTTATGGCTGATTTCACTCCGATTGGCGGATTATTCCATTTGCGTGCAGCATAACAGCTAAATGCAGCTTCACCATGTTTGCTTTGAACAATGGGCACCACTAATTGGTCAACAGACCTCCGAGGCCTACCGGGTTTATATTCAATCAGCATTTCTGTATTCAGGCCATCTTGCGCCTTGTTGGCACGACAGATGATTGAAGTCGTTCCCAAACATACGTATGCAACCTGACCCAACAACCACTCAAAAGACGACCTTTAAAAGAAGGACAAGGTAGGACACACCAGCCATCTAATGGCACAAGAATGTCATTACACTGGAGAGGACATTAAATTAGACAAGGAGGGGCAGGACACGGAGACCCGGGCAAGCATTGATCTAAACCTGTCATCGCAGTAATGAAGACGAAACCTCTGTGACAGTCCCATGTCCATTTGGAATGAAATATAAAACCACGCGCAAACACTGTTCCTGGAAATGTTCATGAATAAATAACCTGTGTTTTGGTGTCCATGTGTTATACTAAGTGAATGTCAGGAAGACAGAAATTCTCTGAGGAAAGGAGGAATGTGGGCCTGTCCAGCAGTGCTTTAGCGGAAAGTTGGTGGCAGCTTCCATCAACTTGCACGGGCCGTAACCCGATGTCACTTCTCCACTTCAGGATGGATGGCTACATGGCCAGAACGCACTAACTCGGTCCCACTGGTGAGCTTCAAGGGGAGGTTATAAGAGGAACGCTCGTTCTGCAAGCCACTGTTGCCCAGATGAGGACAAAAAAATCCAAGGGCTCGGCAAAATGGGGTTCTTTTCAAAATATATGCAGGGGACATCAAGTTTACTTTGGCTGTTCTTTCTGTCTTTGGAAATGGATGAAAGGTTGTCCCTATATGTTCTAGAAGGTGGTGATGTAATCCCTTAATAGATCAGCTTTGCATCATAAATGCACTGAATTCTGTTATTTTCTTATTTTTTTTTAATTTTAATGTTATATTTTATATATTTTGAGTATATCTATATATGTGCATGGGGCACACGTGGTTGGTTGTTTTTACATCAAATTCTCACATTTTGTAGTGACAAGTCTCTTCTTTCAGACAAACTAACTTTGATTTGGCTAAGGTGTCATTTTGTACCTCTATTTTCACTTTAAGCGAGGACAAGTCGGACAAACTCGCCTATCTTTTCAATGTTAAGTTCAGGCGCCTTTCGCTCTTCATTTCTGATAAATCATAAGTTTTCAACCTGCTCTCATTTGGTCATTTTTCATCCGATTAAAAAAAAATGAGAACATGCTCGTGTTCCCCAAACCCTTGCCGTCCGTTCTAACGAGCCATTTCTTGAATCTATCTTGAACCGTTAAGTCGTGAGAGGCTTTTGTTGCAGGTGTGCGTCTCTCATACAAAATCAATGGAATGTGGGTGCGTGACGTCTCCAAGTCAAATGTGTGTGCGTGTGTGTGCGTGTCTTAAAGGGACAGTAAGATACTTTTAGTTGATGTTGATTATGGTTAACTTCCACATTTCTTGACCGATTCCAGTCGTTTAAATTTTAAACTGTTCAGCTCATTTACATTTTTTTAAATACATCTTCAGGGACAGTGAGATACTTTTAGTTGATGTTGATTATGGTTAACTTCCACATTTCTTGACCGATTCCACATTTCTTGACCGATTCCAGTCATTTAAATTTTAAACTGTTCAGCTCATTTACAAGAGTCAGCAGTTCCATTCAAAATTTCCGCGGGAATTTTTCTAGTTATTATTATTATTATTTACAGTAATAGAACAAAGTGTAATTGCACATCTACTACAGTAGGTGGCAGTGGCGCTCTTATTGTCAGCGTGCGCAGGGAGTATGAATTCTTCTGCTCAGGTGTACTTCGAACAATTTTATAAATGAATGGTATTATTTGATGGGGCATTTTGAAGTTTATACCTCTACAATTTTATAGATGCAAATACAATGCTTATTTGAGGCTCAACTGTATTTTTCGGAGAAGCCCAATTTAGGTTTCAAGAATTTTCCACAATGGAATTGCGATAGATAAAATGATGAGCTGTGAGAGAAAACTAAAAACAAATATTCATACTTTAACATGGGAAAGCAGACAGTGTATGCTAACATATATTCAGTATTGGCACAAAAGATAAAATCTAGGCTACGTGCAAAAGCTAATAAAATAATGATCCAATGATAGTCGTATTAAAATTGGCAGTGCTAGATAATGATCATTTTAATCCTGTTTGAAGTATTGATATAAATCCCTCTCTAAATGAAGACAGCAGACTTCCACCGAGATCAAATAATTCTAATCTGGAACAACACCAAGGTACACCTTCATAGATGCCTCCCTTCTGTATCTTTAAATAATATCCGGTTAGATGTTTAGGAAATGCCGTAGCTTGTATCTTTTTGTCGAGTATTTACTTCCAGATCGCCACCAACCAAGCATGGGTTTGTAAAGTGAAGTACTCAATGCATAATTTTGACAACTTTGAAAAACAAATTTAACAATGCAATTTCCTCAAAGGAGTTAATGAAAGTATAAATGTGGTAAAAATCTGCAACCATAGGACCATTGCTTATCTCTTTAATCCACACGTGGCATGAACTTCAATCTCTTTTTTGACGGAAAAATACTTTAGTCTCGTTAGAAATGGCCAGGACAGAGAGGAACACAGCACATTCTTTGATTCTCTTTTGAGATCATCACTCTAACACAAGAATCACTCTGCAAGAAATATTAGTCATAGAAATGACTGCAGGGATCCTAACGCACAAGACAGCCCACTCCAGCAACCACATCGAGACAATACCGCTATTCAGGGTCACAGTAAAGAAACCGCATGTGCTGCCAATTTGCTCCTTTCTATTCAACAAGTTTTAATACAATCCATGGAGGAAATGACTTTGATTCTTTGAGCCCGGCTAATTGACTTCCCCAGTGTCTGTCACTTGCGTACTCGGTGTCAGACGCGGAGATGCCCCCCCAGCAAAAGGTGGCTTATGACAAGATCATTAATCCAACAGAAAACCACAACTGTTTGCTTGTTTAGTGCACAGTTAAGTCTGGAATGAAGATATGTCTGTATTGTTCAACAATTAATGCAGTATCATTAGACGACAAAGCCAATTCGCGGCAGAGCAGAGTGGCGAGCACTCAGCTTTGAATGCTGACACGGCTCACAGCTGCATTCATGCAAAACAATTGAGATATTGTAGTGGCAGACCAACCCTCTTCAATTTCAACAGATGGGCTTTTACAAATTCCTTGGAGCACCGTATATTAAAGCAGCGCAATGGTATTAAAAGTGGTTGTTTTTCAGATGTCTAAGCAGGACTTTCACATCACAAAAAAAAGGGATCATAAAATTGAATTTTGATTAAGAACCACCTTGCAACCTCACAGTGACTGAATTATTCAGTAGCACTCCAACACACACACACACAGCGTTCAGACTTCAGTCTATCCTGGACTTCCTCTTGTTCCTAAATTAGGGTGACGGTTGAGAACAAAAAACAAACGGTTTAACTGTTAAATCGCTAGCAGGTGTGTTTTCGTTATACTAGCTAGCTACGAGCTAAAACTAATTCCTGCTTCCGTGACTAAGAATCAAATGTAGTCCTACTAGCCTAATGTTGCGGTTGCCAGTCAGAACCAAACCAAACAATGTGGGACATGCCAGCTTCCAATAGCTGCCGGGGCCAAGGAAAATAGGTTGGATAATGGTGAGTGCATTGATTATTTAGAGCTGTTGTACTGGCGACCAATGTATATTTAGCATTAGCTAAAGTGATAATACAACCAGATTGACTCGTGATGAAATTAGTTGAGCTTTTTGAAAATTAAGTGTATATTTGATTTTCTGAGGAATTGTCGTGTCCTGGTGGTACTTAACTCATTTACCGCCATTGACGGCTATAGATGTCAAAAATTTATTTGAACTTTTTCTTAGTTTCACATTTAACAAGAGTATGAAAACCTAAAAAAAAAATTATTGTACGTTTAGAACAGATATAAAATTTGTGATTAATCGTGAGTTAACTAGTGAAATCATGTGATTAATTACAATAAAAAAATGTAATCGTCTGATGACCCTAATTAAAAAAAAGAAAAGATTATAAAAAATGTATATATATTTTTTTTATTGTAGTTAATCGCATGACTTCAATAGTTAACTCACGATTAATCGCAAATTTTATATCTGTTCTAAATGAACAATAAAACAATTCTAGGTTTTCATACTCCTGTTAACAAAAGTAGAAAAAAATGTGAAACTAATAGAAATAGTATTAATATTGAATTTTCGACATCAATGGCAGTGAATGGGTTAAAAAAAAATTTTTTATTCTGGTTGCCATATCCTAAAGAGACTTAAGATCGTAAGAAGAGACTTGCAACAAAAACGTAAATGTGGTTTTATTGGTGAGACTTTGAGATACAAGTGAGAGAATTTTTTGCATATGCAATAAAAGTGCTTTAAAATCACCATCACCACAAGCCTCCGATGTCTAGCTTGATGAATTGTGATACCTTTTCACCTATGATCTAATGTGAGGACCAGCAACAAGAAAACAATTTCACCATGACGACCAGGGGCGGAGCTGTCCTGAGCCCTCACTCTACACGTTACTTTCGGAAAGAGTAACCCGAGCACCAGTAAAGACTGTAAAAGCATTGATTGTATTCTCACTCACATTGCAGATTCGACCCATGCGCCGCTCAACATGCAATTTGAAAATTTAGATGCATAGTCCCCTAATCCTAAAGATAACATTAGGATAAATAAATCAGCATACAAAATTATTTCATTTCGTTTTGAAAAATCACTTTCTGTTTAATAGATAATTGTGGTTTGATGAGTTTTTTTTTTTTTACTCACAATTATAATAAATCTGGCTGCATTGTTACCCAAAAACGGTGATGAGAGTAATTTTCCTCCAGTTCTAAATTGCAATCAAACCGAGCACTTTAGAGCCATAGAAGAAACTTTAATTTAGTCTCATTCCATTTTCACCATTGTGACATTCCCATGCTTGCCATTAACATGCCCTGCATTCAAAAGCACGATTCAACACTATTATTACGTTTGAGGAAATACAATTCTTTGTCCTTTAACAATAATCATACCACCCCAAAATAGAGATGATAAAACCAGGTTAGGGTGTGTATTCTGATATACGGTTAAGAACCTTATTAATCTTTCTTTACCCAGTAATTTTTACTCCCGATTATTGTGCTGGAATGCAACACAAAAATAAAAGTAATAGCACATCTCTCTATATCGGAAATAAAGTTTGACCTTCTATCAAAACTGACTACTCTTGTCAATGTCTACCTGCAGCGATGGCATGTTGCAAAGTGTGCTACTTTTAGCTTGTGGCTTCTTAAACTTGCCAAGTCTCATTATCTAAAAAACATGGCTGCTACCTGCTGTGAATGGTTTACAGCATTCACCTGAGCCAAGAAGTGGCTTTCTGCCTAGTTGAGGGAGAAAGTGCCACTGAGGCAGCTCGTATTGTTGAAACCTGTTTGTCTTGTCCTCTGGATGTTAAGGTTTGTTGGCCATCCAAGATGTGCATACACGCCTCTTAAACATGTACAGAGATGATGAAACTATGTTCTTTACTGAGATTCTAGACGGCTGCTATTATGTGTCGCCTTGTAGTTTGGGCTGCTGGCAGAAACTCATTATCTAAGAACAAAAAAACATGTTCTGTATTTTTCTGGCTACACAATGGGGAAAGAAAATGGAGGAAATGCTCGCAAGGAGACAAATCGATGTCAGGAAATCGTGTTATAATGCAACCAGCAGCCTTCCTAAATGGAACTTTTATATTACTATTTATTGTTACATGTTCATCAAGTGTAACTTACAGAGCCCGGTTTATTCTAAGTAGCTTTTTTTGTGTGAGTGTGGTTTTCTGTCTGTCTCCAAAGCCCCAGAAAAAATATCCCGTTTTTTTTTTTTTCTTTCTGTGATGTAGCTATACTGAGAGCATCTAACATTTTTTATTTTTCCAGAACATTCTGTTGAGAACTCATGAATATTGTGTTGGATGTGTCAGGAATGAAAATGAATAAACAATATGAGTCTATTTGCAAGGGATATTGAATTCACCAAATGTTAAACAGGCCAAAGAAATGTCATGTAAATGCCACTTAAACATGATTTGGCCTTTTGGGTTCTTTCATGTGCTGCAGCTTCAATGTGAATGAAAATGCTGGCTGGTCGGTCTTCCAAAAGGTTGATCAAGATATGTCTTGAAATGTATCCTAGACTTTTAAGATAAACCATCATAGAATATATTTATGTCAAGAGAAATGTACTTGATGCTTAGGGCCCTATTTTCGTAGAAATCTGCATTTTTGTGAAAGTTTTCATTTTTGGTATGTCTAGTTGAGCGTGTTTGTGCATTTTGGTACACAGCGCTTTGCCTTAATAGGCATTCAGCCGTTTTTTGATACAATGACCAAAAGTAGACCAGATTTTAGACTAAACGCTAAAATCACGTCTAATTCGTATCTCACTCACCAGCGAAGGCTTCTGATGACGTTTTTTTCCCCCATCAGAGTTCGTCCAAGGTTGCAAAAATGTTTGCCTGTCTGCGCCTCAACCACCCTTGATTTTAATGTGATTGAGGGGAGCTGCTTCGATTGGCTGCGAGTCGGCTGCATTCCATTACACACAAAATGCCCTCTTTTATGTGCTCTAGCAAAATAACAACAAAAAAACTACAACCATTCACACAATTAGACTGCGCTTCGTACTAGCCTTGTGCTAGCCTCTTGATCTGTCGTGGCGCACAACGGTGGAAAAAAAAACAAACACAAGCTTCTCTGTTTCTAGTGATGGGAAAATGAAGCTTCATGAAGCACTTTTAGATGCCACTCTTGGTTTAAAGCTGCAGTGGAAATGTGATCAGTTTCCAGAGCATTAGCCTTGATCTTTAAACCAAGGGCACCCTCTTGAGGAGTAAAAAATATATTGCAAGTGCTTCGTGAATCTTCATTTTCCCATCACTTACCTTTAAAGGTAACTTGTCTACAAATCACCGAACTTTTGTCATGTTTTTTATAACCACAATAGGGCTACCAAAACAGTTGAGAGCATAGAATTGTCCATAACTTCTTGCTAACCCAAATAATTCAAATCAGGCTGCCTAGCTACACCATTCATTTGATTATTATTCAAGGTTCAAAGACTTCCTTTTCTACGCTGTGGATACACCTAAAAAAAAAAAATGGTAGTAATCGATTCTTTCAGGCCCCTATATGCCCATTCACCAGTGAAGCTGTGCAGTTGTTGCATTATTCTTTTAATCAACAGACAGTCCCTTGACAGAGCACGTCTGCTCCTGTACAATTTTTGTCCGGTAGCGGTTGCTATTTTTGACCACAACAAACCCATTCCGCTGGCTTTCTCACATTCCATTGCCCTGTAGATAGAAAACACAACAGCCACTGAAATTGGAGGATTTCATCCCTCAATGTGTAAGCCTTAGGCTGATGGACCCTATTCACAACAAAGAAGAGGATCAACCCATTGTGTGTGGTGCATTGCGGTCCTTTGGTACATTCCGGGGAAAGGAGGACAGTGTCTGGAATCGTGTTTTCTTGCCAAATTGTGCAGCTGGAGTTAGGCGGACAATTCCAAATGCCATTCTTCTGGCTTGTGTGACTTGGTTTAGACCATTTAAATTAATTTTAATACAATAATAGGAATGACTTTACTACTACTATTTACAATAACTTTAAGTACTTATCAAAAGTAACAGATTAGCACTACATTTTTACAATGATAATTGGTAACAGATTAAAGGGATTTAGGACTGATGTAGTTACTCACAAAATCACTATATCGCCTGTATGTGGCCGCAATGTAGACCTTGGGCCATATTTTGTAGAAAAGCTGCACGTGCGCTCGGCGTAAAAATTGGTGCGCCTTCATTTTCGCTCCCGAGCAAGTCTACTTTATTGTATTTTGGAATTTGGCAGACTGTGTTGCGCCTCACTGGGCGTTCTGGCGGACTAATTTCTATTTCGCTCACCTGACAATTTGGTGACAGGAAGTAGACTAGACTTTAGACCAGCTAGAAGCAGGTCAAAGTCGTGGCGCAAGTGATGTAAATCAAATCATGTAGTCCCATGACCTTTCGAGGGCTGGTTCTCTGTGCACTACACATTAATTGGTATCCAAAAAAACATGAAATTAGCCAAAATTCAAGTCTGTATCCGGCTACAGACGGTCTTAAATTACATAGTGAATGTTCCACTTCAATGAGACTGTTTATGCAGATTAAATGGAAGTCTCTTCAGCAAAATTAGGTTTAAAACTCGTAAAGCAAAAAAATATTTAATTCCCAAGATATTTTGTTCAAGCAAAAGGTTTCAAGGTGGTTTAAAGTAATAATGCACTTGCCATCACGAAATAACCTTTTTTTTCCTATTGGGGTTGAAGGCGACTCCATGTTTTGCAAGTCGTGCCTTTGAATGAAATTAGTTCATAAATCAAAATTCTCAAGTGCATAAACAAGACTCAGTGGCTCAAAACTCCAAGCAGAAAAATGAGTGTCAGTGAAAGATATGACAGTTTTTCATCATTCATTAACTTAGACCCACTTTCCACAGAGAGTGGCAGTGCAAAAAGGTAATTAATTTCCTCAAGGACAATTATTCTTGCGCTTTGAGATGTGATGATAGAAGCTCAGAGAAGTGGCAGACAGTGTTCTGAAGGAAAACTGCCTACATCAGTCGTGTTTCATCTTCTGTGAAAGATCGACTTTATTGGGGGAAACATGCTAACTTAAACTCTGCAATTTTGTCTGGTTAAAATAGAAATTTGACTTCATATTTTTTTTTCTTTTCCAATGACTTTATAAATGATCATTTTGGCCACTCCTCGCGGCTGCCGTACACTGTAACATAGCATTGAATTATTTTCTTTGAATTTATTTATTTGCATTGCCCCTTACAATGTACATTAATCAACATTTTACAATGTAAATGTGCCCAAGTTAGCTAAGTTAAGCTTATTTTCATTGGCAGTCCCTTGGGCGGATGTAAAACTAACTGAGAAACTAAAATGAGAGTCATTAAAATCACAAATAAATTTCCAACAATACACAATAATATTACACAAGTTCATTTCCTGTACAGTTGATAGTCCTAACGAATCTCTTTCATTCAATGAGAGGCGTTTTGGCCCAACTATTAATTCAATTCATTTCTGGTCCTCTTTAGGTATGTGTATAGCATTATTTTGTATACATTATTTATCCAGACACTTTTTTTAAATTGCCTATTTTTCTGTTGTATAAGTTGGATATGCTCATCTTTAACTCATTTCCAGCCAGATTTATGTGAAAAGTGTACTGGATCACCAAATCACTTGATTCTGGCCTTTCACGATTGCATGTCACTCTTAGGTTAGCTTAAAAATTAGCATGGCTTCTCTGTCTTCTGTTGATTTCTCCTCGAAATGCTTTTGTGAGAATGACACATGTAATAAGTGTAGCTTATTTGGCGCCATGGAGGCGATGATTACAGACTGACGAGCGAAACCGTAACACATTTAGCCGCACTAGTAGCCAGCCAGAGCTAGCTGTTAGCTAACTGCTGTGGCGCAAGTAGCACCATTTGCCTCGATCTGTTGACTACAAGCGCTGAGTGAGGCATTTTTGGACCATCTCAGCTCTTCATTTACCAGAAAAAAGTTACAAATCTGTGCTTCTCAAAGTTTTGCTATCAATTGTGTTCTGATGAGGTGAAAAATGCTAATTTTGTCTCTCAAAATGCTATGTGGAACCACTTGTTTCAAGTCATGGACCAGTGATATTATTAGACAAAATATTAAATTAACAAATTAATATATTATAGACAAACTCTATCCTCCTCCTTTAATCCTCAGAGCTGCATGGATGCCATTGGTGTAATATGTTTTAAGGTGTTTTAGAGATGTTGGTGGCAGCACAATTTTCCAGACAGAACTGATCTTGCAACAAACTTAGAAATTGGCACCAATATCCACTCATCCTTTATTTACAAGGCCAGATGGTTGGTTTGGACGACACTGAACGACGTCTAATATAACAGATGCTGAATTGTAATATGCCCGTGTTTGGCTGGCTTGCTGCGAGACCATTAATGTCTAAAAGCCCATTATCCAAGGCAAATATGTGCCCCCCCCTTCACTGCTGCTATCAGGGAGCATTAAGTTTTTTTCATTGGGGAACTCAGAAGAGGCTTTTGCTCAATTCTATCTGTCAGTTTTCTGCATAAAAGTGGAGTAAAGTGAGACCCTTTTCCCACAGAATTTAGTAGCGATTCTATTTGCTGTCAGAAAACAATTGGTGTTTGTAAAAAGGCCGTGGGTGTAGCAACTGCAATATTAAAGACGCTTAAATGAGCTGCCAGTCCGTGATTGATGGGCTGTGTGAAAGTGGCCCCGCGATTCCCCGAGATCCTATAAAAGGCCCTTTTAATTATGAGAACTTCATATTGATGTTGTCAGTTCTATTGCTATATGCAGCAGGTATGTGAGGGGAATGCAATCCACCGCCAGCATAGCACTGCACACAATGCAATCTACTGAAAATGCACTGTCATCAGAGTCAAGTGACAAACTCATCTATGTATTCACTCTCATTTATTGTGCAAAATGAATTCATTGAAGATTGATGAGCCGTCACTCATCAAATAACCTAACGCGTCGCCGAGAACTATTTCATCTATGTCACATCAATACGTTGTGCTCTGCTTTTGGATACCCTTCAAAGTCAAGAATTCAACAGCCTTCATTCATTAAATCCAGATGTGCATTGGCAGTGCCCATATGCAATCATTTTAGCAGGTGTGCTTATTTTCCTCTGTATGAAATTGGAAATATGGCTGAATATTCAATTTTATTCATCACTTTTTTTTTTTATAATACCACAATTTTTTTTTTGCCGCATCGGTTTTATTTGTGTATCTGTCTCTTTAGCTGAAGAAACAGCCATGCTTGAAGTCATGTTTTGAAAATGTTATTGATGATGTCCCCAAATCAAAAAAAAATGTAATCCTGCAAAATAAGCCTTTTTTAAAAAAAAAAAAAAATCTAGATTAGGTAAAATAAACATTAGTGATTGAAAATCCGCTTCATACCTTTGGTGTATGAATCCTTGTTAATTATATATTATATTTCTTGAAAATAATGTAGATGACAATATTATAGATCTACTGTGGTTTGTCCATCATGTTTTGATGCGCGGTGCATATAAAGAGGTGTTAAAAAAAATAGATTCTGCAATATATCGCCATATTACAGCGTGCAATTCTGGAATCGATTCGATATATGGCCGAAGCGATGTTTAAACTTTTTTTTTTTTTTTAATTTACGCGAATATTCAACAAAACGTCTTACTTAGAGTTAGGGTTCACACTTTACTCATGCAAGAATGTTTTATTAATGGAACATTAATATAACTGGCGTGTGAATGGGTAAATGTGAGGCTTTGTAAAGTGCTTTAGGCACTATAGCTAAAAAAAGCACTATATAAATAGCAGTCCATTCCATTCTATTAAGCCCTAATATTTTATTTCAGTGCCGTTCAAACATAAAACAGACAGCAACCTGGTTGTTAAATACAGTGGCAGTTGTAAACCTGAAGTTTCAGATAAATAAAAACGTTTTCATACAAATCTTACAGTGCACATGTGCAAGTTCACTGATTAGTATTTTCTAAATTTGAGTTAAACAAAAATTGCAATAATCAATTTATAGATTAGTATCGGGATTGATCAGTATCAAATCGAATTGTGACAGGCAATTTACACCCCTAGCTGTGCAGTAGGAAGTTATCATTAGAAGTCACAACAAATACAACATGACCATGTTGCTCCTCTTTTTGATCAGACGATTAAAATATGAGTAGGATCCACCGTTCAGTTCACTATCTATAGATACTGTGTGACTGGGTCTGCGATTGGCTGTATCAAATTGTATAAAATGTGTATATATTTTTTTTAAGTAAATAACATTGCAAATTGGAATTTTGTGTTTGAGTTATTGCATTTAATCACATAAAAATAAGAACTCGAGAACAAAACGGTCACCTTTTATGAGTCACGATAATTATTTCCAGTAATTATGGAAAAAATCATGCATCCCTTGTGCTGTTGTTGTTCTTGAAAATTGATATGTCACACTCATAATGAATAGGACGGTTCAGTATAATATATTCTGTATCAAATGTAATTGCTGCAAAGCCCATCTTTATGTAATTATGTTGTGATCATTGGACCGTAGTTTCTTCTGAAGAGAAAAAAAACACATTTTCTTTAGTTGGTTATCACTAGTGCTTAACAACAAAAGGTCAACAAAGTGATTTAAAAAAAAAAAAAAAGTGACATCAGATTTTTAAAAATATCTCAACATGGTTTGTTGAGCTTAACAATACTGTTGTATAATATTAAAACATCATACAAAAAAAGAGATAATCCTCTGATTTTTAAGAGGCTCACGGAAAGACCAAGCTGCTGTTTCAGAGTTACTTACCGACTAACAGCTTTCCATATTTATTTATTTTTGTTCTTTCTCTTACCACACCTTTATAATCATTTCAAGGCTTGGGACATTCACCTGATCGGACCTTTGCTCTAATTTGAGTTGATGTACGACAATTGTTATTTGTATCATGTCTTGTCAGTAAGAGCACACCCAATTATTCTTTCCGAAGCTGTCGAATGCAGTGCAAGGTCAATAACTCTCAGTCGGATAATTATGAGGCCAGATATGAGTTTTGTCCCATTAATGAGTTGGCCAGCTGCAGCTGCGGTCTGAAACTCCCACTGCAATATTTGTGAGGGATCTGGCCTTGAAATCACATAAGGCTAAATAGTTGCACAATGCTGGCCGTGATTCGAGGATACTCCAATACAACAGGGAACATATAACAAAAAAATTTAAATGTCTGTCAATAGTGCCAAGCACTTTCCCGTATAATCTATTCTTTGTGTGTGTTTGATATCAGAGCTGTATAATTCCACTATTTTTTAATTTCTGGAAAGCGAAATATAAGAATTGTCCATCTAAGTCAGAGGTAGTCAAGTTCGGTCCTCGAAAGCCGCAGTCCTGCTTGTTTTTTTTATGTCTCCCTCCTCGAACACACCTGAGGCTCCTGCAGAACGTAATTACGAGCTGATGATTTGAAACACCTGGGTTGGAGGCAGGAGACACCGAAAACACGCATGACTGCGGCTCTCTAGCACCGAACTTGCCTACCCCTGATCTAAGTATTCAAACAAATCATATTTTGTGGCATACCCATCTACGTAGGGTTTTTATCCATCTGGAAAGCTTCTTAAAGGCTTGTACAGAGCCAACTTTACATGTTCAGTACACATGAGACTGCTTGTCCTTGATTTAGATCCAATTGGAAAAAGCCCCACAGGCTTTCAATATTTAAACAAAGGTAGGTGTAATGGCAGGTCATTATGCTGCAAGAAATAAAAGAAGAAGAGCGACTAGGGACGACTCCCCCACCTCTTTCGGGTGGATACAGTTCAAATAAGGGAAGAGAGTTTTGGCTGAACAACTTACTCAAGCAATAATGCTTTGCAAAACATGTCAAATAGACTCAACAGCAGTTGAGACTTTTAAGGGATGCTAATTCAAAGTTAAAGCCATCGCATAGGGTAGCACAGAATTGGAGCCTATCCCAGGTAACTTTTATATTGTTATATTTATATATTATTATTTTTTATTTTTATTTTTTTATTATTATTATATTTATTATTATTTATATGTTATATTTATATATATTATATATTGTTATATTATTCAGTCATTTTTATATTGTCGACATCTGCTGAAAGTAACTTGTAATCCACTACTTTTAAACTAAAGTAATCCTAAAGCAAATGACTTTTTCAAGGTAACTGTGGCAACACTGGATGTAGGTTTGTTTATTGTAATCATACAACACCATTGGTGCAACTGCTATGGCGTTAATTATATTATTATATTATATTATATTATATTATATTATATTATACATATGTTTGGACTGAAAATACAATTGGCTCTGTAGAAGAACAAAAACACTTTTACTATAGAGTAAAACTAGATACGATACAAACGGAAAAGAAGGGGCGGCATTACAAAAACAATTGATGTTCATGAGTGGGAATTTTGTATGTTATGTTGTAATGCCAAGAGCTTAATAAAGAAGCAAGTAGAGCTCACGAGGCCCCGAATGTTTTATGAGCAAGCCTGACACGTGAAATGTTGATTCATGTGTCAAATGCTTGTTTACAAAGATGGAGGTAGGAGGAAGATCTGACATGGAGACATTAATTATGAGCTCACGCTTGTACATTCAGGAACATGTGATCCTATTTACGAGGCTGATTTTGCTCAGAATGTTCCGCGTTGGTGTGTTAATGCTCAAGGCTGCCACCACGCAGGCGATGCAAGTAAATCCAGTCTGGAGGTTAAATTTCATCAACTGATTAGTAGTCAATGCACAGGGTAGCATTTGTGAAAAAGATGCTAACTGGGGGATCATTCAAGGCTTGTACCCTTTCAGAAATGACGTTATTGACGTTCTCTGTTGAATGAATGAATTCATTTTTCATTGCTTCATTGAAGTTTAAATTCTCCCTTAGATTATACCCTCTGTCTCTGAACACTAGCAGGATATATTTTGTCAGTTGATTATTTCTTTCTTTGAACACAATGAATTTAACCAGATCCATACATTTCAACAAATGTGATCGTATAAACAGTGAGTTTGTGTGGTCTCAATATCCTGCATTATGTGTTGTCCTTATAGTTATTTTTTGGAGCGTGCATAGTGGTTGTAGAGTGGTTTTGTAGGTGTTCCCCCAGACCTTCACACAGTCCAATATATATGGTAAAAAATAGTGCACAATATAGTGTGTGTAAGTGACCAATGGTCCAGACTGTTTTGCCTTCCCCGGTATTGCAGTGCACTTGGATAGTTTTGTTTAAGTTCATTTTAAAGATAATTTATGTTTGTCAAACCACCACTTAAGTTTATTTCTGTTGTAATTATCTTTAAATAAGTTGCAAATTCTCCCCAGAATGTATCATCAGCAAACAAGACGAACTTAACAATTTTTGATACTCTACATGTCATTGTCATTGATGTATGCTATAAATCATTGTTGGACCTAATATGGACCCCTGTGGTACTCCGCATGTAATGTAATGTAGAAATGATAGTTATTTGGTTGTATTCCTGAGCAGAAAATATATGTGTAGTCATTAAATGTTATGCTTGGTTTATTTATGACTTGTCAAAAATGCTTATTCATAACCTGTAATTATGTTTAGGTAGGTTTTGAACTGCTGTTTTTTTTAAGAAAATTTAAAAAAGGGAATAATGCAGGTTATCAGGATGATTATGTTAACACATTTCTATTTCTAAAAAGTTAATTATTAAATAGTCCATTATTTACTTTGACATAATTATGCACCCGTGCATAATGTACGACCCATAATATTTTTGCCCAGAGAATCTTCTATTTGGAAATGAAAAAGTTATTACATGTTGTAAATGTCTGCATCTTTGTTTCTCTGATTTTTTCCCTCTTTTACATGAATCCCAACAGAGTTTTTCTTGGAACTCCTGGACAATTCCGAGAGGTCTCTGAGCAGCATGTTCTCAAGGACATTTGGGAAGCTGTACATGAAAAACTCGGAGGTGTTCCAGGACCTGTTCACTGAGCTCAAGCGCTACTACACAGGGGGCAACGTCAACCTGGAGGAGATGCTCAATGATTTCTGGTCCCGGCTGCTGGAGCGGATGTTCCAGTTATTGAACTCGCAGTACCACTTCACAGACGATTACCTGGAGTGTGTCAGTAAATACTCAGATCAACTCAAGCCCTTTGGAGATGTGCCCAGGAAACTGAAGGCTCAGGTCACCAGGGCACTGATTGCTGCACGGACGTTTGTCCAGGGCCTCATGGTCGGTCGGGAAGTTGCCAACAGGGTTGCCAAGGTGAGTTTGATGCTGTGTTTGCTTCTTATTGTGCCAAGAACATTTTACCTCCACTCAGCCGCATGCCATGCAGAAATGACGTACTTTGTTGTTGTCATTATATTCATTTTCTGGCCATGTCTGTTATAAATATAAGATACCTTCGCTTTGAGTACATCAAGGAAATAGTTGCCAAATCTTAATGGCACTTAAGGAAGCATTGGAATGAGAAATGCATCAATCCGAGACCTAAAAGGCACGCTCAGTCAGGATCAAATCCCACATTCCCTGCCCCCTCATCAATTATGAAGTGCAGCCAGGAAACAGTGTGGCATCGCTGAAGGCTGTCAGGACGGTGACTGCCCATAAACTGGAGGTGAAAAGTAGCTCGACATGACAAATCACCTTGACCTAACAATTACCTTCACTACTCACAGCTTTCAGTGTACAGAGACTTTCGTACATGTTTCTATAGTTTAACTGTAGCTGGTCACTGCCTTCCACCCAATTTTAAGTTTATCACCTCATTCTTGAACTAATGTCCTTTTGGATTTGTCTCGTTAGTTTGTCATAAGTAAAAGTATTAGTGTTCATTTTCCAACTCCCACTGTATGAGTTATCACCTGCAACAGTAAGTCAAAGCTAACACTGGAGTTGAGGTACTTACACTTTATGGACTGACGAGAGACACGACTTCACTGCTTTCATTGTGCATTTCCATCGTTGTTGTTCCACTTAAGTCCTGTGGTTGTCGGTAGCACACACACTTTGAAACTGTTGCCAACTGTCAAAGCAAATTAAGAAGAAGATATTACGCTTTGTGGGATGCGGCTAAAAACAACTCCAACAACAAAGCATGCCGCCTCCATTAACTATGTTGTATGCTTTCATCCGTGACGAAAACTCAAACAGAGCTCATTTGGACATACAACTTAGATCGTAGCATCATTTTAGCCAGCGGTTCACCTAATATTTGCAAGAAACCAAGCACATTAGAAATTAGGACAGTTTGCGGATGAGCACTAGAAACCTCTCACCTCGACTATGAAGTAATGCACATGGTTTCACACATGGTTTCTTTTTTACAACGTAGCAGCAACAGTAAGCTCCAGAGAAAAATGTGGAAATTAGGTCGCTGATGCAGCCAGCACAACAAAAAAAAGAAAAAAAAAGGGAGTATCAGTTTCCTGGCTGGGTTTAATAATTTATGGACATATTTATTATTTTACATACTTGCGCCAAATTCCAGTCATATTTAAATCTAAATCAAATGTTGTGCTGTTGAATTCATGTAAGGTGACATTTGTCACTTCACATTTACAATTTCATACTTTATGTACAGTATATTTGGGCTGCAGCTATCAAATATTTTGGTATTTGGATATCCTACTGAAAATTTTTACACAATCAACTACACCCCCCTTAAATTTAAACCGTGGATAACAGCAAACTGTATTTTCTTTAGAAATATAAGTGACATTCTGGACTGAGAGAAGAAGTGACGTCAGAACCACGACAGCAATTTTTGCCAGCTAAAACAGCACATTTGAGTAAGCGTGATTTGTGGAAAATTGAACAGTAAGACCTGCAAATATGTCAGGCTGTCAGCATCAAAGTGTCCAGAAAAACAAAACAAAAAAACAAACAAAAACAAAAAAAACATCAGTGTGCAGAGTCATTTTTTGCTTTCCAAGCCTACTCACTTAGCAGCTAGCTACTAGCCACTAGCTGCTAACGTTGGAAACAGGTGCCACATTCTACAATGTCAGTGTATTTAGAGTTTTATTTTAATTTTATTTTTTAGCGTCTTAAATATACAATAAGTTCTCACCAGGAACTACAGTATTAATTACAAATTGAATTGCCGGTCAGTCTAGCGACTGATGGCTTTGTTATCGTGGTTGACACACAATGCGCTCATCATTATCCAAGTCTTGCTTGGTCCTGGTGTTGCGGCAATGTAGTTATCCGCCAAAAACTTGATTTGACAGCTGTTAAGATGTATAAAATGTTTGCACATACTCCCTGCAATGTGCTCACATACGAGTCATTGCAGTTTGGCGTATTGAATGGAGCCCACTGTACGGCCTGAGTTCACTGAACTGGAGCTTTTCAAGCTACAAAAAGTGTCATTAACATTCCAGAAAAGCTTTCAACCATCTGCCTGTTCAATTTTCCGTGTTTCATTTGCACGAGGTGATATGAAAACAACGAGGAAGCATACATAATCACTGCTTTTGCAAGGAAGTCGGAACAGGAGAGATATCACTCCATAAAATGGGATTGTGCTGGGCTCCAACTGAACACTGTCATGGACTCCATGTCTGGATTAAGAGCAGAATCTCTCTGGATTACAGTTTATGATGACCATTAAGAGTTTTATCCTGGGGGTACTTAAAACACAGTCCAGTCACATTAAGACCTGCTCAGGGAAGATTGTGAGGATTTGGACCTTTTGAACGGTTTAAAGTTTGGGTATTTAGAGCACTTATCACTAACACTGCATGAGCATGGGAACCAGCCTCATGCATGCTGCATATTTAGTCATGATGATGGAAAGAAGTAGGGTATTTTGTACAGAGGGATTTTTTTTTTTTTTTCCTGGTGGTGTATGCGGATCTTATTACCCGAACTGGCAGTAAACTGGAAGACACTTTCTAATCTTCACACGCAACATACATCTTAAAGTGCTGTCATTTTATTGTCTTCGCTAAAAAGCAAGAGGTAGAACTATTTACTATGTGGTAAATGTCAATTTTCTTAAGTGGTAGTCCATCTGTCAACATAACATTTTACAAACTGTTGGTGGTATTCAGTCAGTAGGAGGTGGGCACATAAATATAAATTATTATGTGAAGCTTTTACAGTCTTAGGTAGTTTCCCTTTTCTGTTGTACCAGTTCCTGATCTTGGGTCTTTTTTTTTTTTTAATTTTTATGTACAGTGAACCATTTTCCAAAGTTTTCCAAAGAAAATAAGACAGGGTAATCACACGACATTAACAAAAAGCACGTTATTAAATTATTACCCATTTGATGGCGTTATGTTGATTTAATTATTTAATTGAAATTGAAATGATAAAATAATGAAAGTGTGGTTTGCGCAGCCGTTTTACAGTTCTGAGCAACTGTGCAACTAACTCTAAATTGTACTTAGGTTTGTGTATATATATATATATGGTTGATTGTCTATTTGTATGAAGCAGACTTGGTTTACCCTAGTAGCAGTATTTATTTATTTATTTTACTAAAATGTCTTTTTTCCTGAATCTATATCGATTCTTAACCAGGGCACCAAAAAGTTCTTGCGCACAGGAAACGATCATTGACTTATTTGTTGACACACTGTGTATTTTTTCTGCCTCCACTTAACTTTCAAGTACCTGTAGTTTCCCTCCTGCCATTCAAACATGACATATGAGAAACCTGTAGAGGCTTTTAAAATGTTAAATAGCGTAAATTCTATTTCCAAAGCTAAATATTTCTTCAAATAAAGCCGTCGTCCCACAGAAGCACGGCACACTCTCGTCTCTCACCCTCTCGCTCAGCGTCTGTCTGGTCCTCTCTCGTTGGCTCGGCGCGCTCACAGCTTGCCTGGGATGAGGTCTCGGCCGCTGCGCTGCAATGGCAGATGGCAACTGGCTCAAAAAAAGGTTTGGCACATCATTGGGAAATGTTCTGCAGCAAAGATGCCTTTTTTAATTAAAAGATTTTGATCTGTGATGAACTGCAGAATGTTGGAAGAATGATCAACAGCATGTGCCTGAAATACAAAGACATGAAAGGACAGTAACGAAATGGACTACAGGATGTGATTCACTGTGATTATGTATTGAGCAATCCAGAAACTTGGTTTGATAAAAAAAAAAAAAAAATCCCTCTTTTCGAATCTATTTTTTGTTTCATTAAGTCACGTTAAGCTGCATATGCCACCAGTTCACACGATGATGGCCTCATGACATTTGATGCAAGCAGAATTCCACCACATCCTTTTAGAGCTTGTTACGCATTTGTCTCGGGATCTCCTTGCGAACAAATGAGGTCTGTTTTTTTTTTTCTTTTGACATTCAGGATGCTGGCCTTCCCCCTCAGGTGGACAGAAAATGCGCCTTTATCTGATGCGGAGGGACAACAATATTGTCTATGCATGTCATGTAACCACAAGAGATGGTAAATAGCTCATGGTACAGTGGCACTCGCACGAAGCTGGCTTTTAACATGTTTGCGCTTGTCTCTGTAAATTAAAGAAACAGTCCCAACTGCCGCATAACACGGTTCATGTCAGGTTAAATCAGCGAGGCCGTCCCATAGTGTACCAAAGACAGACAATTGCGCTGACTCATGCAGGTCACACGGGGGACTTTTGAGCTTTTTCATGGAGTCACATCTGCCCAGGTTATTATTATTCTGACAAGACAGGCAGACATGCATTGATTCACAGCAGACTCTCTTGAATCTTCTTGGCGCCATTCTACACTGAAGATGAGGAGTACAGGGAGGCTCAAGTTGGAAAAAAGCAAGCGATGCATGAATAACATTGGTGGACACCTATCACTCGATTAGTTTAGGGGCAGGGAGGCCATTGGGAATTTCGGATGGCTGGGACATTTACTTCAGGCCCGTCTCACTGCCCCCACACCCCGGTCGAGGAATAGTCATCGCCACATGTCACTTGTCATCCGCAACAGGAGCCCCCTCAAACACTTTTAAGTGTTTTGTCAGTTTTAATGATCTGTTGTTGTTTTTTCGAGTAGGCTTTAAATGTTCATCAAAAACAATTACTGTAAAAATCCCGTCAAAAAGAAACTTCTTTTCCATATAAAATGACCCAAAATTGTCCCACCGTACTATAAAAAAAAAGTTGTTTTTGATATCCCCAAATGAATTAATTGTCAAAAATATCCTATCAAATAACTAGAGCCAATCAGAAAAAAAAAAGACGTTATTTTCGGACTTAGCAGCCCAGAATTACTCAGAAATGTCCATGCACTCAAGGAGAAAAAAAATGTTGGCCAGTATAATAAAGGATGCAAATCAAACTGATCGTATTATACTATGGCGGGGGGAGGGGCGAGGGTTATTGTACACGAAATTTTAAAGTAATACATTTTACTATTTACTATAATTAAGTATCGTGTATAAAGTCCATATAATATTTGTATGAAATTCATGTAAATAGGCTCATGCTGTAAGGCTTCATTGTTGCAAACACTTACATTTTGCATCATGAATTTCATGGAATTTCAATTCTACTTCCTGCAATTGAAACTCAACTTGCAATTCTGCTTTCTGTTCACTTCAATTTAAATTCAAGAATTGAATTGAAATTCAGGGGTCATTCGCAATTCAATTCAGAATTTTGCCCACCCCTTACGTAATCAATTTGACATATTTTGTCATAGACACACTAGTTGGTCTGTGTAAAATATTTTTTTATAATATACTAGACTGTCATGATAAAATCATTTTATTCAACTGTTTTATTTATTTTTTTATTACCGTGCGTCTTGGCGCTATTTCCCCACGAGCATCTACACCTCATTCCAGTCCCTTTTATTTCCTTGCTGTGTGGAAATCTGACAGCATGATTAGATATCAGATCTCTTGTCAGTGCCGCAGAAGGCGAGCGTTTGATGTGGGATTTTAGGATTTACTCTAACCTTCTGTGAGCATATACAAGATTCTTGTAAGGAATTACTCTAACATCAGTTCACTGTTCTTTTTTTTCTCCTTTTTTTTTGGGTGCAATATCTAGTATTTCTAGTAATTACAGATTTTTTTTTTTTCAGTTTTGTTATGTTAGCCATGTTTGTCTTCAGAACAAGTGACAGTCTATTTTGGACTGTAGGATACCTTTATCTCCAAACTTGTGTTTGCTAGGTGACCTAACAACAACTGACTTACCACATAAACAATTTCAATCTAAACTTGTAGCCCTTACTATCGCTAAAAAAACAATTCTTGTTAACTGGAAAAATAAACAAACTCTGAATATCGACCAATGGTCTAAGTTACCTCCTCATAAATCACATTTTAATGGAAAAAATATCTGCCTCAAATAAAAACCAAATATCAAAATTTATAGAAACATAGAATTTTTTAACCTAATTCTGGTTACTTAATTCTGTCTGTTAGCGAGAGCCACTACATCGTGATAACTTACAAGCAATAACTTACAGCAATTTATTATTATATTATATTATTAGTATGGGATTTTTTTTAATGGGCTTTAGTAAACTGATGAATACACACACGCTCGCACGCACGCACGCACACACACACACACACGCACATACACATACTCACCCACATACAAAAAAAAAAAATATATATATATATATATATATGTGTGTATATGTATATATATATGTGTATATATATTTAAAAAAAAACATTTATTAAATTTTTTTAATTTATTTGTTTTTTTTTTTAAAAAAAAGGAGAGCAATGATGATGTCAAATCGAATGAACAATACTGAGCTCTCCTGAAAAAAAAAAAAAAAAGAACAAGTGACAGACTGTTTTGCACAACGACAGATCAGTCTCACTGCTATCGACACTAATGGCTGTGTAATTGAGCGGGAGCACCGGGTCAGCAACGCAGTCCCACACCCGTGTCCAATCACTGTGAAAGCAATGTGCTCAATGACAAAAATTATGACAAAACGACTGAGACAAATTCTTGGCATCGCTCTCACTGTCCCACCAGTGTTCCCCTTGATTGGCCTTGGTAGCTTGGAAAGATATTGTCATTTCTCACATTTCAGCTGCACTCCCCCCGGACGGAGTTCACGCCGTATGTGCATGACAACACCCAGTTGGATAGGCAAGGTGATATTTCCGTGAGTGTCTTTTGCAAGCTGTTTCTCATCAATCTGCTCTTGATAATGTGGTATGACTTTTTATATGCAGCGTGTTATCGGGTGGGCGAATGAGCTCATGACTTTATACAAGCAGTGTTCAAGATGACGGCATTTAAATGAGATATGTTAATCCTTAATAAAGGATGAATTCATGGTAGCTCAATAGTTTGACGGATGAACAGCTCGTACTGCTCCTTCAAAGCAAAAGGTTGAGGAGCAGGCCACTTTCTCTCTGCATGCCCAATTGTCATTATAGTTTCCTGCGCATAAAGTACCCCCACACACCATGTGGCGCTATCATAGTGCGTATATATCAGATAAGTAGATTAGTGTGTGTTAATCTTACACTGGATCTGAGACGTCTTCCGCCGCAGTCTTGCCCTCAGCCCGCCATGAAATATTCCAGTCACTCAACTATAAAGATGTGGTAACAAGATTATCAGATTATCCTTCATCAAAAGAGCACACAGCAAACTGCAAGGCACGGGAAAAACAATGGCAAACAACTTTACATGTTGACAAATTCAAGTGCATCTGAAACATGTTTACAGCTGGGAAATTGTTCTAAAACATGAGAGTACAGAGGAAATATTTTAAAAAAAATATTTGAAATAAATGGACCTTTGACTCATTGAAAAAAATATATTGTTTTAGGATTTGTGTAACCCTGGTGAATATCATTGTTTGCTTTTCCCAGACATAAACTTCCTATTTGACTTAATTCTTAAAAGCAATCCAATCCATCCATCCATTTTCTTGACCGCTTTTCCTCACAAGGGTCGCGGAGGTGCTATCGCGGAGGTGCTATCCCAGCTGGCTTCGGGCAGTAGGCGGGGTACACCCTGAACTGGTTGCCAGCCAATCCAAATCATTAAATAACACACTCAAATGCTTTGTGGGAAAGAATGTTGTTGTGTAAAGAATTTTTTTTAAAAAAAAACATTTATCCTCTGAATTTAACTCATCACACACTTGAGCAGGGTTTACAAACTTTTTTTTTTTTTTTAAATATTTCTCTGTACATTAAATCTGTTTTTGACGTGTTTTTTTTCCTCTCAAAGGTAAGATTCAAACCTCCAGAAAAAGCAAAAAAAAAAAAGAAAAAGATTCAAACCTTCTGCTAATTAAAACGGAAACCGTCATAACAAGCTGTACTAATCATTATTTCATGTCTGGTAAATATTTGCATTTGACTCTACATAGAATTATAAATACTTGGCAAAAAAAAAAATCTGTCTTCATGAAGGCTGCTTTGGGATTTATTAGATGCAACTGCTTTAATGTCTCTCATCCAAATGGGAAATGCCAGTGTCTAAGCCGAGCATGATATTTTGCAAGCGTGTTAGCTGTTAAATGTCCCTTGTTTTCTAAAAATGTCACCCTGTTAACGATACTCCTCGGGTGATATAAACAATTTACCATAACACAAGCAGATGACATAACCTGTGGAAAATGGCAACGAGCAACCTAGTTGTAATGGCTTCTTACAAGACATTGCGTGATATCTGTGGCAGATTGCAAATGTCAAATATGTTGAATTGGATCCTTGCTGCCAGCTGCCAAATAGTGGCAGCAAGTGCACTAATAGTCGATGTCACACTGGTTGCCGTTGTTTTCCCACACAATAGCACACATATTTACTGTACCAAATCAAAGACAAACCACAGCGATAACAACAGACGAGATGAAAGTTAGACAGAGACTCAGATGTCACAAATACTATTATTAAAGTGCACATTCTACCATTTTTTTGTCACTTTAATCTTTAGTTGTATTCACATCACTGGGTTTGTGTACAATAGATTCCATTCATGTTTCCAATAATGATGTATGGATGGATGGACGGATGGACAAACGGACAGATGAATGGACGGACGGATGGATGGAGGGATGGATGGACGGACAGATGAATGTACAGATAGATAGATAGATGGATGGACGGACAGACAGATGGACAATTCCAAACATCCTGACATTTCCGGTATTTCCCCAATTGCAATACAAATGCTTCCTTTATACGGTGAAAACAAATGGCGTACCGTATTGCTTTTACCTGTGACTAGCATACAAACCAGGCACAGTAGTCAAACATGTCATCGCATTTTGAAATCAAAATAATCCTCACAAATGAAATTACAATGATCCAAAGTCCAATGCTTTTCAATGAGCGGAAAGCTTCCCTTCACTGAGTTGACCGCCATTTTGTCTTGTGACGAAGATACAATAGCTAGCTAGCTATTGATAGATAGCGAGATACAATAGCTAGCTAGCTAGATATATATGGATAGTTAGCTATAATAGCTAGCTGCTTTATTTTATTTTTCATTTACTGACGGATGGATGGAGGTTTCATATTTCCTTCTTTATCATATGGGTGTTATTTTGAACCTGTTCATAAACACCTCATTGTCAATTATGATCACAAAATATACACATTCGCAACTGAGTAGAAGAATTTCAAGCTTTTTTTTTTTTTTAGAACTTCGGTGGTGAAGCGATCTTTTAAAATAATGATGTGTGAAGTCAAGGGCTTAGAATGCAGCCAGCGGTCTCCATCGTATGACTGCTGCTGTCTGATGTGTTACCAGTCTAACACAGAGGCGCACAGCAGTCTCCAGAGCACATGCTGGACACAATCTAGAGTCAAGCATGAATACAGAGGCTGACAGGCCAATTATCAGATGTACTCCTCGTTCTGCATCCCCACCTCTGAAGGGAAGCAGATGTGAGAATCCTGTCACTTTCACTCAAGCAACTGAGTCGCATGGCCCTATAACAAAAGGCACAGCCTTCACAAAAGATCAGGATGGACAGTGTTGAAAAGCTCATGTTGCCACGCTGTTTTATTTAGTGCATTTTTTTACATGTCCACACTCGGGACATGTGACGTATGTACAGTGCTTCGCAAAAGTATGAATCCACCATCCAATGGAAGGTTTATGCACCAGCATTAATTGTGCTTAAATTGGTTAAAATGATCAAATGTCCGGAGTGGAATATTGGTTGGCACGTCCATTCACAGTTGGAGTCTTTGGGTTAGAATTTAGGCTTTTCTGTGTGGAGTTTTCCCATTCTTCTCATGCTTTTGTGGTTTTCTCTGGATACTGCGGCCACCTCTGATAATCCAAAAAATTCTGAATTGTTTGTTGATTGGGAATGCTTGTTTGAAATCGTATTCCTTAGCATTGATTCTTCACAGAAAGCCTCCCGTTTCATAATATGTATCTCTTCTTTCTACATATCCGGCTGCTCTGCAGGTGAACGTTGCTCCGCCGTGCGTCAGAGCCTTGACCAGGATGTTGTACTGTCCATATTGCCGAAGCATGCCTGGACTCAAGCCCTGCCAAAACTACTGTCAAAACGTCATGAGAGGCTGTCTCGCAAACCAGGCTGACCTCGATCTCGAATGGAACACTTTCACTGGTAAGTAATTCATTAAATCTGGTGTCTGTGCATCTGTTTCTCTTATGCGTATGGTGTGTACTTTCAAGTACTGTATAGGCAATGTTATGTTTTCATGGCTCGGTTTGAATAGCCTCTGTGGGAATTCAATTGGATATGCTACATTTGGTTCTGCTCTGAGACAAAACTGAGTTCGTATTCAGCCATTCCCTCGGTTTTTTTTTTCTTTTTTGTGTGCAACTGCGCAATGCTGTTTTCTATTGCAAGGACCCGGGCTGAGCGCTTAAAGCTGGCTGTGGGTCCCTGCTGTTTGGGATTGATAAAGGGAGAGCAGATCCTAAGCAAACACATTTTCTGTCGACTTTCCAGCAGAGCTTGCTGAGTAATAGAGCACCGCAGTTAGGCTGTAAGTAGCTGCTTGCCGAAAGACTCACTGTTAAATGCATACAAAGGAGTCACATTGAATGTTCCATCTGTATTTTTTTTTCCTCCCAGTTCAATGCTTTATTTCTTGTCATGTACGCCACCATCACGCTAGCTGTTCTATTCTTTAAACGAGGTGAATTCTAGCCCGAGACATGTCTGACGACTGTATGTGAAGCGAAGTGTGCTTCTGAGCCACTTGCCGATTTGTGACAGGTCGGTATTCCAAAAAAGCCTCCAGACTGCATAGCATGTGTTCTCTCGGGTGGCATGTCTGAAGCCTCAGATCAACACAGGCCCTTGTGTGCTGAATGAAATGTCTCTCTGCTTTATGACATCTGTTAAAAAGTTAGTGTCTTGTTCACTTGTGAAGAGGCAAATCCATCGCCGCAAAGGGACATTGTTCCTGACAGTAATGGGAAAAGCTGCTGTTGTAACAGAATTTTAAATCTGGTTAGAGGAAGGGAACCCTTGAGATGTTTGTGAAAATTTATTGATTTTATCGCACCCTAGTTTTATTGGGAGGCATTTTTTTCCCCTGTATTGTCTAGTTTGACTTTTCCTCTTCATTTTTGCACAAGAACGGGAAGGGCAATGACCCACCAGATTCAAATGACGGCACTCACTGTGTTAAATGTGTTGCATTCTGTTTTGCTCCATTAATCATTTCATATTTTATAGAGCTCGTGGTTCCATTACAAAATGACTAATAGTGCTGCAATTTTCAGCATGTCTGTCTTCTTGTGACTCTTCCCATAGGCGCTTACATTTGCCCAGGCAGTGTATGTTTCCCCGCATAATAATAATTTAAGTTTTATATATATATATAAATATAAATATATATATATATATATATATATATATATATATATATATATATATTAAAAGTTCAAAGTTCAGCATCTTTCTGAATGTATGATCGAAGGTAATTTTGGATGTCTTCTACATCTTTTTGGATGCATTCTCTATTGCCCAAAAAAGTTTCACGAGCTAACTCAACAACTCGCAAAAAGTATTGATCGGTCTTCCAAAATCCACTTCTAAATGTATCACATGTAGCACATAAATCATCATGTGTAGACAGCCTGGATCACGATTCTTTTAAATCATCACATTTTTCTTCACAAGCACTTAATGACATTTACGTGGACTTTGTTCATGCTGTAATGTGATTATCACAGAGGACCACTGAAGAAAAGGAAGGCAAGGTTGTTGTTTTGTTTTGTTTTCCAAGCGGTTTACAGTATTTTGATTTTTTTAAAAAAATAAAACAAAAAATCATGAAAAGCACCACTGCCATTCTTCCCTTTTTTTTTTTTTTTCTGGAGAGCTCAGTATTGTTCATTTGGTAATTTTACCGATTTGACATGTCATCATCATTGCTCTCCTTTTTTTTTTTTATATTTTATTTTATTTTTTGTATGTGGGTGATAATGTGTGTGTGCGTGCGTGCGTGCGAGTGTGTGTGTATTCATTAGTTCACCTAAAACCTATTTAAAAAAAATCCCATACCGTTCACCTTTCTTCCCTTCTAATGTACAGACGCTCCCCACCTTACGAACGAGTTACGTTCCGGACGATCGTTCGTAAGGTGAATTTGTTCGTAAGTTGCTTCAGTGCTATATTTTGTATTATAATTTATGTTTAAAGCCTATATAAGTATATTGAAGGTTTATATAAGTATGTTTAAGGCTTGTACAAGTAACCTGCGTTGGTTTGTACTGAAAAAAACTTTTAATAAAATGGAGAGAATACGTACAGTACTGTACTGTACTACGTATGTTAGAGAGAGAGAGAGAGAGAGACACACACACAGTATGTACATGTACGTAATAAGATAAATAAAATGAAGTTTAACTTACTTTTGGAAGATGTACTCGATGCTTAAGGAGATGATGGAGGAGGAGGAAGAGGAGGATTTTATATCATGAGAGATTCTTCGTCGTCGCTGGAATCGGCTTCAAAAGTTATTTCCTGCTTCATGGGGACCGGCGTTTTCTTCCTCCTCCTCCTCGCCACGTTGCTCAGCCTCCAATGAGCTCTCACAGCGCCAATCGTCGGTATTAGCGGCGGAAAAAGAAGCACTACGCGCAATACAAAATCTAACTTACAGCATTTCTTTCCGTACATTTTTCGACATACTGTACGCGCAGAAATGTTCGTATGTACCGTTGTTCGTAACTCGAATGTTCGTAAGTAGGGGAGCGTCTGTAATCAGATACATGTTTTTTTCTGAACCAGTCATCCACTTATGTTACATTTTGTTTGTAACTAAAAATAAACACAATTAGCGTAGATTATCCTTTCCCATACATTTTATAAATAAATATGGATACTAAAACAATTACTTTTAAATTCATTGAAGTATATATAATTACAAGTCCTCTAAAATGTCATTGTCATCTTAGATTCTAAGCAAGCGGTGTGTACAAACCTCTGAAGTCAGCTGAAATGGACTTGCTTGTAAGTGTGCTTTGCATGCTCATGTGTGCTGGCATGCGTGCATGTGTGTCCGCTGTGTGATCCCAGACCATCCGTCAACTGCCATTGTGACAAATATAGCCAGCTCTGCATCATGACGGACGCATCATCATCATTTGTCTTGTCAGCCTCTTGTTAAAATACCCTCGAAGAGGCATGCTGCTGCTTTTCCCGGGCCCTCGCTGCATCAGAATCGCTTCTTTTTCTGACAGACAAACCAAACCGCCTTGTCGGAAGATGCTTATCAAGGGTTGTTTAGTGTCTGTGTAATTTCCTCACATTTGAAAGGAGGAAGAACCCGGAAACTGGATTTCAATTACTTTTTTTTTCTTTTAAGAGATTGGTAGGGATTTAATTGCGGTTGAAATTGCAGTATTGCAATGTTGAGGTTACATGAGTAGAATACTATAATTATACAATTGCACCACATAGCCTAGTGCAGAAGGGGAAAAAAATGCACTCCTTTAGAATTTGACTTTTTCTCACAAAACTTTTAATACAAGATATTGGTCAGTGTTGAATTTTTGCTATCTAGTTTGTCTGGGTGGTTCATTTTTTGGTGTGGTGTTTTTTTATTTTTTAAATAGTCCAAAAAGGTGCATGAGGGGCGTGCTGCTGATTGTAGCAATTGCCAACACCTGCTCAAGTGCGCACAGCAGCGAGCTCACGGCTGCCCTCACAAGCAGCATCTGGCCAGCCCCGCCCCCGCACAGATCGCTGCAACAGTAGTACGCGTCACTGTGTCGCATATTTTAAAATGGCAGTTGTAATTTTATATTGCAGATTTTTCACGTATCATGGGATTTTTTGTCACATTTTTCTACAATAATCCTGGGATTTTGTGATAATTTTTGGTCACATTTTTCTGCAATGATCCTGAGATTTTGTGATCATTTTTGGTCACATTTTTCTACAATAAACAACATGCCAAGAAGTTAAAGTGCAATGTGTCAACAACACAATACTCAATTGCACGACTACTAATACATGCAAAGCTAACTCAATCTAAATGCTAATTGCTGCAAAACGGGAACAGATAGAACTTTTTTTCCCGATGAAAGAAGAGACTCTAATCTTTGTTTTGGTAGGTTCCATGTTTTTATAGCAATAGAACACAATATTCTGTGGGCCATGCAAAATCAGTCCAAATCCAGTAAAACAACTGGGAGCGAAGGTGGTTTCAGTGAAAATGGCTGGGAGTGAATGAGTTAAGTGTAGAATGAGATGGCGGCGACCCCGAGAGTACAAAATTATTACCTGCGTCTCGCATGCATATTTTGTATTGGTGTTATGCGTAAGTAATACTGTACGTTCCAGAACTCACAGCGAAAAAATAGTCTGCTTTGTCATCTTGCTTTTTGCCTCTGGCGCATTATTTTTCATAATTAGGATATAGGAATGTGTTGCCCTCTGATTAGTGACACCACAGTGTAAACAATCCTCATTGATTTCATTTGCTCATTTCTTTTTAATTGCATGGCTTGCTTCCAAATGTAACCTTACCTCCCCACAACTCCCTAGACCCTGAGAACCAAAGCCAATATTGCCCCCCCCCCCCCCCCTCCCATTCCTAACTAGGGCTCTCGGGTAGCTGTGAAATTTTGAGGACAGACACACTTGATGGGGCTTTACTATAAATGATGTTTGGCAAAGGAGGCTCACACTCTACTTAACTGCATCAGAGTATCTACAAAATTCATATCTGGTCACATGGTGTTATTCAATTGTTATTCGTATTGTTCCATCATTATTAATGGTCAAAACTGTAAATGGGAGTGAGAACAGAAGAAAGTCATTACTAATGTAGGCCATCAGAATCATCATCTTCTTCATCACAAACACACTCTACATTGGCCTCATTATAATGTGTGAGCTTGGTGATTTCCCGAGCAGAAGTCAATTTTAAGTTCCTTTTCTTACATGATTTAATTTGAATTTAACTCATTCACGGCCATTGACGGCTATAGACGTCAAAAATTAATTTGAACTATTTCTATTAGTTTAACATTTTTTTCCACTTTTATTAACAAGAGTGTCAAAACCTAGATTTTTTTTACTGTACATTTAGAACAAATATAAAATTTGTGATTAATCGTGAGTTAACTAGTGAAGTTATGCGATTAATTCCTGACGCCCCTAATTTTTAATAATCTTTTCTTGTCTTTTTCTAAATCGCGTCAGGCGATTAAAAATTTTCAATTGTAATTAATCACATGACTTCACTAATTAACTCACGATTAATCACAAATTTTATATCTGTTCTAAATGTACAATATAAAAAAAGGTTTTCATACTCTTATTAACAAAAGTGGAAAATTAATAGAAATAGTTCAAATGAATTTTGACGTCTATAGCCGTCAATGGCAGTAAATGAGTTAATGTAAGTAATAGCAAATGCTCATAACCATTTTCACGCAACTGAGCTTCACACATACCACTTGTCTTCATTAGGGTCACATATGAGTCTAATCCGATGATTTTAAGCGAGAGGCTCACCCAAGACTGGCCACAAGTCAATCACAGGCAGGAATGAGGTCATTGGGTCTTTATCGAATGATTCAAAGAATTGTCTCCAATATGGTCGCAGCTCTCTTTGAATTCTCCTGAGGCTTTTCTCCCACGCAGTTCGAGCGGCAAGTGCATAACATGGACGGCTGAAAACTGGCATTGGACTGAGTTTGGTCCCCTGCACTGACCTCCAGCCAACTCCTGATGGAAATCAAACCAAGCGTCGCGTTCGATTTTAGATTGCAGTGTAAACAAAGAAGAGTGCTCTTCAAAGATGTAGCCACTAAAAAAATAGAGACCAGGAGTCTATCGTAGCTCTCATCCCTCTTTTCAAAGTAAAGCCATTTCAAAAGCATTACTTCAAAATCAATCTAAGTTGTGTCATATCAATCGGTTTCTTAAGAATAGAGTAACTTCACAAATTGCTGAAAGATTGTATCTCAACTGCTGAGCTGGTCGACTTCCAATTTGTTTGAACCTGCAACTAGCCCCGTGTAACTCTACCCCAGTCTGGCATAACCCAATGTTTACAATCATCAACAACAAAAAAACTACTCTCTCTTATTTATTTTTTAATCTCTTCTGATGACATAACAGCACCACTTCATTACCGATTGCCCTTCGGACCTTTAGATTTAACTGAAGTCATTTGTAACAGCACATGTGCGATTGCAAGGCAGATAGCTTTATTGAAATTACATACACACGGCAACTCTGTGTTTCACACAAGCAGACATAATAGCACCTAAGAAAACATTTCAAAGTAAAAAAAAAAAAAAAGTATACAATATTCAAAAGCTGTTTGAAATCAGAGACAGTGACTATGATTTGAGGTGTATAAATGTCTATAAAAAATTCTCAACAAGAACAAATATTAGGCAAAGGTGTGTTATAATTATAGGTGTAAATTTTGTGGAATAAATTTGGAATTAACCTGAAAAGGTGTGAATCACTAGTTGTGTTTAAAAAAATGTATAAAAACAAAGTACAACAACAATATTTGAATCAGGTATAAGTCAGTGCAAATGTAGAAAATAGAGTGTAATTAAAAATGTATGTGCTGATTTATATATCTGTAAAAATGTTTGCTTGTAAACTAAATGTACAATACTGTGCAGCTGTGTATGTGTACGTTTGTGTGTTTGTTTGTTTTTTTTTTTTGTAAGGGGGTAGGACTCGATAAGTTTTTTTACTTCTTCCTACTCCCTTTTGAACTTGTGCTTAATGATGATTGTGTATGTAAAAAATAAATTAAAAAATGTCTTTTAAATCCTTTTATTTTAATTGCAGTATTTCTGTTGCTGGTTTCTATGTTCAATAAGCAAGCAACCAAACAAAATTAGACATCTAAAATTACTAAAAGAACTTAATCAAAGGTATGGAAAAAAGACAAGTTTGTATTGTTTGTTTTCACTTATTCGCTGATTTCCCTCACAGCGTATTTGTGTGCGGCATAACAGCGAAATGCTGCTTCACCATGTTTGAGTCAAACTCTGGGCTCCACCAATTGACCCGAGTGTAGATCTCATAACCCTACTGTGTTCAGCATTCTCTTTAATGTATTCAGGACACAAACTGTTCACTGGCTTGTGGACCTGACTGGGATTCAGTGTAAAGCCCTTCGGTCTAGAGTAATATGTCCTGTTCTCTTTGTTCTGATCAGAACCCGAGCTGCAACTGTTTGATTCTCTTTTGAGGGATTTCAGTCAAAAGACCGTTACAATAATCAAGTCTACTGGAGATAAAAGCATGGGTAACCTCAAGTGACAATTTCTTCTGAAATTCATGGCATTATGTCAGCTATTGCTTTCATCTGCTCGCAAAAAAATGATTAAAAGTTGACTATTCCTTTGTCTGTATTAATAAAATGTTTTTTTTTTTAATGAAGTGTGGTACTCCGGTGGATAATTTGTTTCTGTGGCTAGAGAGTCACATCACAATGCATTCACGCGGAATGTTGTCATTGAGAATTGATTGGTTCTAACAAGTGCTTTTCACATATGTGTTTTTTGTGTTAAATTTAATTCATGATTAAAAAATGAATGGCAAAAGTGGACCGATGAATATTTCACTTGTTTTGTATCTGAGAAGAAAGAACAGGCAGGCGACATTGGCATTTTCACCATAGAGGCAAGAAAATAATGTGAAAACGCTGCAGAAAAATCAATGCATTCAAGTTAGGCGGGCTTATCGAGTGGCAATGTAAGATGGCCGCCGGTGGCTTCACTTCTGATGGCGAGTAAGCAGCATTCAGACAGAAGTCCCATAGACTTTTTTTTCTTTCTTTCATGTTGTGACAGATGCCATGTTGCTAGTGGCGGAAAGACTGCAAGGACCTTTTCACATGGAAGCAGTCATTGAGCCAATTGACCTCAAGATTTCGGAGGCCATCGTGACCATGCAGGACAACAACAGGATACTGTCAGCAAAGGTACATTTCTTCAACTTGTTGCTTAACTTGTTTAAACCCTGGAGAACCCAAGAACCCTTTTCTTCTTTGGAAAATTATGAATTATACATTAAATGACTGCTATAAGTTCACTGAACACCAAAATATATGTTTTTTCAATTTTAACCCTTGTTTTTTGAACTAGCTCAGAGTTGCTAATTTATCAAAATATATATATAAAACATACTCCTAGGCATTCTGCAACATGATATGAAATAGATTAACAAAAAAAAAACAATTTTGCCATCTGATGGTTTGCTGAGAAGATGGTTTTGTTTGGATTGATTTCCAGCTCAACAAAACAGCATGTTGCCACCACTCTGGCTCATGTAAGTGCAATATTCATCCACTAGATGGCTCCATGCAGGGGTCAGAAGTGGCACTCTGGACTTTTAAAGTTAAATTTGTAAAAAAAAAAAGGTCTTTGTTATTTGAGTAGCAGAATTTATAGGGGCCAAATTTGACCCCGTGGGTTCTCCAGGGTTAAAACACAAGACGTTTCTGTCACAATTCATTTTCACAACGTAAGTAAATGACGGCATGACTTTGTCTTGGAAATGCTAGAATAGTAGAACAGACTTCATACTTAAAAATCAAATTTCCAATCAGCTAATTTATTTTAATGCGCAGCACAAATGCCTTCAAGATTCACTGTTCAATGAGATGACTTCTATTTAACCTGCAAATAAAGAAGCTAATTTATTCTTAAACCTCCTTCCATTTCAAATTACTCTTCGGAATGGAAAAATTCCAAAGCTCCAAGTAAAAAAAAAAAAAAAAAAAAAACTTCTCTTATCAAAAGGTAAGCTTCATTTCAACTTTTACACTCTGGTGTATTTAAGCCCATCTCCCGGCTAGATTCACACAGGTCAGTATGAATAAGATGTCCCATTCTTCCCCATATCACAGCAGCTGCAATTTCTAACTTTAGCCATTGTCTATGCACCTGAGGCCGTCTTCCCCAAAGCTCGCGCTTGGCTAAAAGATTGCTGGCAGATTACGATCGCTCGCAAAATTCACCTTGCATTGTACTTTCGATCCTGTGGCGCTGACCTGCGGAAAATCACTTTTTCTGCGCGATGCACAGGATATAAGAATTGTAATCATGATGAAGGATTGATAAATATTAGACAAAAGACAGCCCTTGTCATAATAGCCGTCCGCAACACAGAATTCCGAGCCAGCAGAGAGGCCACAAAGGGCTGATGAGTTTTTCTGTTTGAATTTGTTTGTTTGGATCCGAACAGCCCTCAGAGGCTTCGTCGTCAACAATCGTCAAGCAATCTAATCTCACGATGTGCCAAGAGACTGATTAATGTCTGCTTTAGGAATTGATTGTTTTATACTTCTTCTTTTTCTGCAATAACTGAACTTTTGCATTGCTCTTAAACCTACTCGAAAAAGAATGATCCATTCAGAGCAGTTTTCTTCTGAAAAGCCACAATCATTGATGCCGCATTTTTTCCCGAGCAGCACTAGAGCAATATTTTGCTATTAGGGTTAAATTCACATAATGTTAGACTATTACCGAAGCACATTATCTATATCCCATATATTCACATTTGGTTTCCCCCTTCATTTATTATCATCATATTTGTCTTTCTGGATTTGTTTGTAATTATCCCTCAAATCGTTTTGTCTCCTTCCTTGTAGTTTTTCCAGAGTTGCGGACCCCCAAAACCTTCAGGCATAGGCAGGTCCGCACGCGGCATCTCAGATGTGTTCAGTGCTCGTTTCAGACCGTATCCTCCCGAGGAAAAGCCGACCACAGCCACGGAGACGAGCCTGGATCGACTGGTATGAGCCAGGATACGAATATTATATTTATTTCGTAATTAAAGAGTGATTATTTCAGTATTATTTCTTTTCTTTTAAATCCTTTTACTTTAATTGCAGTATTTCTGTTGCTGGTTTCTATGTTCAATAAGCAAGCAAACAAACAAAAGTAGACATCTAAAATAACTTAATCAAAGCTATGGAAAAAAGATAAGTTTGTATCCTGCAAAAGCATCGACACTGGTCTGTTTTCACTTATTCGCTGATTTCGCTCACAGCGTATTTGTGTGCGGCATAACAGCGAAATGCTGCTTCACCATGTTTGAGTCAAACTCTGGGCTCCACCAATTGACCCGGGTGTAGATCTCATAACCCCTCAGAGGCTACGTCGTCAACAATCGTCAAGCAATCTAGTCTCACGATGTGCCAAGAGACTGAATTTATTGTTTTATACTTCTTCTTTTACTTCTCCGTGATTATTTCAGTAATGTAGAAGTGCTACCACATCATATTGATCTGCGTTTCTAATTATTTGTATTTCTAAATCACACAAAAAATGGATGCATCTGCAGGAGTTGTACTGCAAAATACAACCACAGTAATTTGTTAAAATCACCTGACCATATCTGTAATTGCCAGGATGCTGAAATATGTGAAAATTAAATAACCCGTTTGCATGTTTTTTGACTAAAGCTCGCACTCAGAAAGAGTTTGCCAAGTCCCTCCATCACTTACAGCAAAATTCACTAAATTCATTTCCTTTTCATGTGGATGATATATAGCCGCTTGTAAATGTATGTTAGAGTGCTCAAATGTTTATTTCTCTTCCCCGATGCAAAAAAAAAATATGCTCATTAATCATATCTGATGGTAGTAAATCTGATCATTATTTCACAGTTGAGCTGAGGCAGTTCTATTGCTTTATTAAGTAGCACCATTTATCATTTAGCTTAAGGTCCACTAACTTGAGTATTTGTCTGTTCGACCTGTGTCCAATTAAATCTCTGTCTTCTTCATTTTTCTGCTGCCGCTTCAACTAGAGGGGCGTCTGGATGACAATGCAACACAGTGTAAGAATTTTTTCTAATCTATTCCTTTTACCTTCTTATTACTTTTTTTTTTCATTCTTTTTTTTTTTTCTCTCTTCTGGAGAGCTCAGTATTGTTCATTCGGTAATTTTACCGATTTGACACGTCATCATCATTGCTCTCTTATTACTGTTGTGCACTCACACTGGGTCAGTTCAAACAAAAATGGGCTTAGGACAGATCACAGTTCACACCTTTTTTCGCTTTTCCAAGGAGTCAGTCTGATGTGTGCTAATCGCTTCATAATACAACACTAACGTATGACTTGTATTTTGCAACCTGACTTGTGGCTGATTTTGAGTTTATTTCTATTATGCAAAGTGTCATTTAGAACCGGCGACAGGTTAGGAAATCTGCCAAGGTTCCTGTGCTTGTGAATGAAAAATCATACAAGTGAAAAGTCAAATGAGTTCAGATCTGAAGCATGCTCAAACCCTGTACAAAGTGATGAATAGGATTGCATCCTAAATCACTTTAGGACTTTTAATTGCATAAAAAAAAAAAAAGTGTTATTACCCTAATAGGAATTATGTCTTGGCTTTTATTATGACTTGAAATCCAACCACATTTGAGGTTTTGAATTTGAAACTAAATTAGGGCTGTCACTATGGATTATTTGTAGAATTAACAGTTATTCCATTGATTAATTGAATAATGGGATCAAATTAGATTTCGCATTAAAGTGTATTACAAAACAATTTTTTTCCCCAATTACTTACCAATTATTGTTGTTCCATTAGTTGTTATACTCATCAACCTTTTTCAAACTAATTTAGTTTATTTTTTCCTAAGTAAAAGTAAATGTTTGCAAATGTCTTATTTTTATTAAATGCAATACCTGCTCCTCAAATATAGGTTAAATCCAGAGGTTACATTTCATTGTGCATCGTTTATGGGAGATAAAGTATAAATAGCTTTATCTTATCATTAAAGTCAAAACGCAGCACCCTGGCTGTCAGATGTTGGTTGGTGAGCAAGCGACAGTTAATTGGGATTATACCATCTCTTATATTTGCAGAAGTGTGGAAATGAATTAGGCCAGCCACATATAGATAGCCCCGACCCCTGACCTATAGACAAAAGTGTGGCAGTTTGCAATTAGATCATTCTGGTGACAGAAAATGCACGTGAAAAGTGAACTCTCATAACCTTGCATGTTATCTCACTGATGTGATCAAATTTAGTTGAATGAAATTGCTGCTCCAGAGGAGCGGTTTACAATTTAGGATGGCTTAATGGAATAAATTGAGTATAATATCCATCATCGTGTTCTCAATAGTCTGTAATCTCCTTAAGATAACAATCATTATGTTGTCATTTAGCTCGCTCGTGAAACAGAGACCGGCTGTTGTTGGAGCCCATTCAGCGAGTAAACCTCTTTCCCCAATGCCTGAAGAGACAAAGTACTGCACATTTCCTTCGTTTCGAGTGTTTCCATCAACAGTATGATTGCGGGGCCACGAATGGCAATTCAGTGTGGCGCTCAAATACCCTGGAGGGAAATTCAATTCTCACTCTGATATTCAGTGTTTGTTGCATGAATTGCACCAAATAATAATAGCAATGATTTTTTATTTTTTTTTATAGGGGCCATTCGAGGTCACCTCACAACATAATAAAAGAAGAAAAAAAGTACTCCAATAAAATAACAGAACATAAAATATAATGTGTTTGATAAATAAAAAAGGGTTTTATAAATAAAAACGTACACAAAGAAGCAGAACACACACACAGTACATGCAAATTGAGTTTTGGAGGTTTTGACAATTATTTAGAAGGGACAATTTATTTATTTTTTTAAATTTTATATATATATATATATATTTTTTTTTTAAATATAAATAAGAAGGAGAGCAATGATGATGACATGTCAAATCGGTAAAATTACCGAATGAACAATACTGAGCTCTCCAGAAAGAAAAAAAAAAAAAGAAGGAAACCAGCATCCTCCAACAAACAGACAATTTTTGCTTGTTTTTTTGTCAACAAGGACGAGATTTAGATTATTGACCCTGCGGTCCACAGCAAGCTCCTTGAGAATCTTTTAGAAAACTCTTCTTTTTTTGTCTTTTAATGCGTTGTGGGGGGAAAAAATGAAGCAAAACATTCCCAACTCTTTTGAGAAATCATTCTGCTCAGTGGAAGTGTCAACAGGACTGCCAATTACAATATGACCAATGGCAACATAGCCAAATTGCTTTAAACCATTTAGTTTGCTTTCGATTAATCCAGCTTCAGCTCCAATTAAACTCTTACAATGCCTGCAGATCCGTTTTTTCCATTTAAGAGCCCCAAACTGGGTGCAGCCTGGGAGGAAAAAGAGAGAAAGTGTTAAGACCAAAAAAATGATCACTGATTTTGCTCGTATAATATTTTGTGCTTACTGATCAATAAACAAGCAGAGGTGACACGCAGTTGGGTTGACAAAACATTGCGATGAAGTCAACAACATCTGGGAGCATCCTGGCTATGACATCACAAAATCGTTAGTGAGCTGTTGGTAAGCAAAAAAAAATATTTTGCTCAAAGAGGTAGACGTATGAAGTTTGCCAAATTGTGTATTAATCTTTAATGGAGCCTTGCTGCAACCTTTTTACTTTGCTGCAATGTGGATGAGAAATAATTTTATCAAAGTGATGTTTTCTGGCTGCAAGTCTCTAAAAGCCGTTTTTTCAACGAGGGTATTTCCTCTAATTCCAACCGTTACGGTCCAGCGTTTTTTTTATATTTTATGTTCACTTAGGGGCAATTTTTATGTGTTCCTCCTCCATTTCTTATCGCGGTTTCCTTTCCTTTCCTTTCTTTTCTTTGATCCTTCCTCGGGTCTCCTGACAACCTCACAACTCTAGCCGGATTCTGAAGTATTCGGTTTAGGTGAACGGTATGGGATTTTTTTTTAATAGGTTTTAGGTGAATTAATGAGTACACGCTCACATGCAAAGTGGATGAGAAGTAATTTTATCAACGTGATGTTTTCTGGCTGCAAGTCTCTAAAAGCCGTTTTCTCAACAAGAGGGTATTTCCTCTAATTCCAACCGTTACGGTCGAGCGTTTTTTTTATATTTTATGTTCACTTCGGGGCAATTTTTATGTGTTCCTCCTTCATTTCTTATCGCGGTTTCCTTTCCTTTCCTTTCTTTTCTTTGATCCTTCCTCGGGTCTCCTGACAACCTCACAACTCTAGCTGGATTCTGAAGTATTCCATTTAGGTGAACGGGGTGGGATTTTTTATAGGTTTTAGGTGAATTAATGAGTACACACTCACATGCAAAGTGGATGAGAAGTAATTTTATCAAAGTGATGTTTTCTGGCTGCAAGTCTCTAAAAGCCGTTTTTTCAACAAGAGGGTATTTCCTCTAATTCCAACCGTTACGGTCAAGCGTTTTTTTTATATTTTAAGTTCACTTAGAGGCAATTTTTATGTGTTCCTCCTTCATTTCTTATCGCGGTTTAATTTCCTTTCCTTTCTTTTCTTTGATCCTTCCTCGGGTCTCCTGACAACCTCACAACTCTAGCTGGATTCTGAAGTATTCCATTTAGGTGAACGGTATGGGATTTTTTATAGGTTTTAGGTGAATTAATGAGTACACGCTCACATGCAAAGTGGATGAGAAGTAATTTTATCAAAGTGATGTTTTCTGGCTGCAAGTCTCTAAAAGCCGTTTTTTCAACACGAGGGTATTTCCTCTAATTCCAACCGTTACGGTCAAGCGTTTTTTTTATATTTTATGTTCACTTAGGGGCAATTTTTATGTGTTCCTCCTTCATTTCTTATCGCGGTTTCCTTTCCTTTCTTTTCTTTGATCCTTCCTCGGGTCTCCTGACAACCTCACAACTCTAGCTGGATTCTGAAGTATTCGGTTTAGGTGAACGGTATGGGATTTTTTTTATGGGTTTTAAGTGAATTAATGAGTACACAGTCACATGCAAAGTGGATGAGAAGTAATTTTATCAAAGTGATGTTTTCTGGCTACAAGTCTCTAAAAGCCCTTTTTTCAACAAGAGGGTATTTCCTCTAATTCCAACCGTTACGGTCAAGCGTTTTTTTTATATTTTATGTTCACTTCGAGGCAATTTTTATGTGTTCCTCCTTCATTTCTTATCGCGGTTTAATTTCCTTTCCTTTCTTTTCTTTGATCCTTCCTCGGGTCTCCTGACAACCTCACAACTCTAGCTGGATTCTGACGTATTCGATTTAGGTGAACGGTATGGGATTTTTTTATAGGTTTTAGGTGAATTAATGAGTACACGCTCACATGCAAAGTGGATGAGAAGTAATTTTATCAAAGTGATGTTTTCTGGCTGCAAGTCTCTAAAAGCCCTTTTTTCAACAAGAGGGTATTTCCTCTAATTCCAACAGTTACGGTCAAGCGTTTTTATATTTTATGTTCACTTACGGGGAATTTTTACGTGTTCCTCCTTCATTTCTTATCGCAGTTGCTTAAAAGAACTGCCTGCCCTTCCCATTAGACTCATTTCTACCAGATTTCCAAATGAATTAGCAATTCTTCAAGAGACCAAAAGAAAAAAATGTTGAGCTTTGTCTGCATTGTCTACGACTTAATTGCTTCACTCCCACGCAGTTGAATGAAGACAAAATACAACACAGGTGTGAAGACACCAATTATAGTGAACCGCTTCTTCATTGTCGGGCAAGGCGTGATTTGTCAAAGTCTCAAGCCTTTGTGAGTTTGCTGTATAGTTTACTACATTGTTTGCTCACGTGTATGAAGACAGAGGCTGATGCTGGCATCATATTTATAGTCTTGTTCCAAAGGACCGCAGCATGATTTTATGTTGACAATACCATCAAATTCTGACTGAGTTGGCACAAAAAACTTCCTAATAGATTTCCTGTCTTATCTGTTCGAGCTTAATGGCCGTCAGTCGTTCTCACCCGCCGCTGTCATTTTTCTGTGGCTTCTGTCTCACATTTCAAAAAACCTCACTGAGACAAACAAAGTTCAAATGTAGAGAAAGGAAACACACGTCTGTTGTCGGCATAGGCTGCTGCGGTAGTTTCTGTCTCGGGCTCGTTTTCCTCTTCCGTGTCTTCACAGATTTTTTTTTTGTCCGTATAGCTGCTACATAATAAAAGTTGAAATAATAAAAGTTTATGGAAGTTTTACCTTTTGAAGTAATATTGTATATATTTAACATTATGTCTGACAGAAGCATGTGCACCAAACAATCTGAGGCTTTGGGTTGAGTCTATTTTGAATAATCATTTTAACTGATCCTTCCTTCCTTTCCTTAGTCTTTCCTTTGGTCTCTTGAGGTCTCCCTGATTTGTTGGAATTTAGATGTTTCTGGGGTCGGTGAAAGATTCTGGTTGGTAACCCGGTGGGTAGTAGGTGATGCCTGGTCGGTGCTGGATTTCACTTTCCTTTCTTTTCTTTGATCCTTCCTCGGGTCTCCTGACAACCTCACAACTCTAGCTGGATTCTGAAGTATTCGGTTTAGGTGAACGGTATGGGATTTTTTATAGGTTTTAGGTGAATTAATGACATGCACGCACATACTCACGCACATACAAAGAAAAAGAGAAAAAAAGAGAGAGAGAGAGAGAGCAATGATGATGACATGTCTAATCGGTAAGATTACTGAATGAACAATAATGAGCTCTCTCTAGAAAAAAAATTAAAAAATAATAAAAATAAACTGATTTTATGTTTCAAAAAATGCGGAAGTTTAAATAATTAACCAGGCAACAAGGTGGATGAGATTTATTTTTCTTATGAGCACACGGGCACCATGCGGCCACGCTGAGTGACTCCTTGTAACATTTTCTAAAATAAATAAATAATTAAATAAAATGTTGTTGTTTTTAATTCATTTTTATATTTGTTTATTCAATTTATTTTCAATTATCTAAAAAAAAAGATATATTCTTTTAACACAAAAGACAGGAAGTAGATGGTGATAAAATCCCAGAAAACTAAACTAAACTAAAAATATTACAAAATTATGAGAAGAAAAAAAGTCTACAAATATTCAGGTGCCGAACTGTGAATATGCATCAAGTGCAGTTTTGAGTTATAATATCTCAAAGCCCCCTCCAGCATTGAAGTTGCCCATCGCTGTTGTAATGTCATGCATACATTGCCAACAACATATAAGGGAAAGGCAAGTGTAATTTGAGGCTGGGCAGGTTTGAATATATTTTAATGTCTGGTTAATAATCTGTCAGTCAACCTGTGAGATTAATTATCTCTGAATTCTGTCATGCATTAGTCAGTAAAATACTACTTTAAAATCAAAACACTTCAGAGCTAATGTCACTGCTGACATTGATGGCGGAGAAATGTCCTCACGTGAAATTGAATTAACTAAACCTGTTGTATGTCTAGACTTTGTCATGGATAGTTTCAGTCAATACCACAAAGTTCTTTAAAAAAATATATATATATATATATATAACTATAATAAATTCCAGTGTACTTGCAGCTGGCATTCAATCTTACTATGACTTCACAACTTTCCAACTAAATGGGGAGCAATTTCCCATTTGGGCCCCTTTGGACCCAAAGCGGTGATTCGTCAAACGTGTCTGCTTTTACCCCCTGAGGAGTTTGTCTGCCAGGATGCCACCGCCTGTTCATCATCCAGCTGTTGGCTCGTGCTTTCCCTGTGCAAAGTTCGCACAACACATCATCCAACCTGGGGAAGAAGGTGACAAACCTTACTTTGCCAGAGCACAGGCTTTTCCTCATCTGCACTGATCGGCTGGCAAATTGAAAGAAGTGTCAGCGTGACTAAGGAAATCCATGTTGGCAAATTATTTGATGCTCTGAATTACCTCATGTAAGATCGTTGTGTACAAAGCTAACCTTGCAATGCAATCTTATTTGCAGTTATGCTTTCTCGTTTTATTTGAATTTGATAATCCCACCTTAATTTCCCGTTTATTTAGTTGTACTAATTAACTGGCAATGTAAGAATTTCTGCACTTAGTTCATATAAAACAATATTTACCGTAACCAACTTAAGTTTTCAAGTTGCTTTGAAAGTTTACCAGATAAGGAGCCATCTGTTTGCGAAGCCCTTTTTCCCCAAATGGAATTTTTTACCCTCGGGACAAGTCATGAAACCGGCCGGGTTTGAAACATCCATATGTGCTTATATTAGGCAGGTCATGGTTTGTTTAACATGAATATGCTGCGTGAAAACATCTTCCCCGTTGAGGATCCTCTAAGTTTACAACAATAGTAAGAATAAGAATGATTTCTACTTAGCTGACATGATGTATATTTGTTGCTACACTTAAAAACATTTGGGTCAAACTCAAATTAGGTCAAAAAGAAACTGACCCAACTTTTTGGGTAATTTATTTAACCCCACCCAAAAAATAAAGAACCCAAATTTTTGGGTTGTTTGTTTATCCCAGAAACTGAAATATCACCCCCCCCCCTCTTATGGGTTATTGAACATAAAAGTAACCCAACTATTTAGGTCATTTATTCAACCCAAAAACTTGGGTCAAATGATTAAATCACGAAAACAACCCATTTTTTTTATGTTGAGGAAGGAAAAAAAATAATTTGGTCAACAAGAAACTGACCCAAGTTTTTGGGTAATTTATTTAACCCCCCCCAAAATAAAGAACCCAAATTTTGGGGTTGTTTGTTTATCCCAGAAACTGAAATAACCTGCCCTCATGGGTTATTGAACATAAAAATAACCCAACTATTTAGGTTATTTATTCAACCCAAAAACTTGGGTCAAATGATTAAATCACGAAAACTACCCATTTTTTTTATGTTGAGGGAGGGGGGGAAAAAACAATGGGAGGGGTCAAGTCATCCGTGTTGGTTGTGCAAAACAACCCAATTTTGGGGGTTGTGTCGTAGGTTATTCATTTCACCCGACTTCTTGGGTTCGGCTTAGCAATACGTAAATAACAGAGTCTACAGAATGTCCACAATTTGAACCCGGCTGTCCCTCAGAGCTGCGTATCAGTGCCATTTCCCATCTTCACTAAATCAGTCACTCTCATCAGTACTCCCGTTCTTCATCTCTTTCCCCCCATAGAGTCCACGAAGGGGGGAGGACGCGTCTCTGCGTGTCTTTAATGTGTCGGCGTCGAGCAACTCAAACTCAAGTCTTGAAAAGACCGAGCGTTTGTTTCTCCCTTGGAAATACGACATCTCAAGATACACCACATTGCTACATTTTCCTTTGCAGAGGAGAAAAAGAAGAAAATACTATTCTCTTGATAACTCCGCCCAAATTTCTGTGACAACTCGCTCCTTTTAGTTTTCGAAAAAATTACAGTCTGGAGAGCAATGATGATGGCATGTCAAATCGGTAAAATTACCGAATGAACAATACTCAGCTCTCCAGAAAAAAATACAAATAAAATTACAGTCTGGTATTGAACTATTCCTTAAGAGAAAAAGATGTACGGCTTAAACCCGTTGCAATCACAACTGTACAGGGAAACAATTATTTTACCCTGAAACCTCTCTCTGATCTTACTGCTGAGAGTCAATCTTCCAAACATATTTAATATGCTCGGCGTTCATGGTCAGAGTCTTGCGCCCTGTGGCTCTTAGAAATTTCTCTCTGCACATATTGCCTTGACCCTTGCTTATGAATGTCAAAGATTGAAATCCCTCCTAACCCCCCAATAGCGTAAGCATCAACCTCTCGCACCTTCTTTTTAGCTAACTGCTGGAGTTATCAGAAAAACACAACCAGATAGCAAGACACGCTTGTTGAGCAGGAGGCTGCTACGGCGCCCAGGGATCGGTTCAGAGAAAGAATCTACAACTCTCCTCTCAATCCTTTCTGGAAACCTCATTGACTTGATTTTGAGTCCTGCAGAAAGAAGTGTGGCGTTGTAACATTGATATTTTCATTTGTAGTTTATCTTGACTGCAAAGTGAAATTTTCTAATGGAAATCATTACATATTAACCCGTGGGCAGTATTTTATTTTGAAATGGCTTGGTCAGAACCAACAAAAAGCCAAAAAATGGTCACATTAATGCCTAGGGGTTCGTCTCAATCCACCCTTTTCTAATACATGGAATATGCAGTTGTTTATACTGTCTGGATTCCACGTGACGCTATGCAGTTCATACAAACATTATTGTCATATTGATCAATACTCAGTACAAGGATTTATTTATTTTTGAAAATGCCTTGTGACACATTATGATTCGAATGGATTGTTTAAATATGCCGTATTGATATAACATTAGTGTGATTAGTTCAAGTAAAATAGCCAAGCATATCCTGCTCTGATCAATACTGTGGCTGGTTGTTGAGGTCATGACCTCTGGTGGAGAACCACACTCACATCAGAATGTCTTTAACCTAATGACAGTATTTGTGCTTTGGTCTCCAGATTACAATTAGAACCTGAGGCCTGTCTCCCGCATCGGCATTTCCTCAATTCGATTCTCACTTAATTGTGAAATAGGAGTAAAGTAGATTTCTAAACGTTTACTAGAAACTGTGTAGTTTTATGTCATAGCTACAAACAATAAAAAAAAATGCAAAGTAAATCTGACAGTGTCAATCAAAATGAAACAACCTTATTTTTATAGAGCAGACTTCTTTTTGATACTCATTCGATTGTTCCCGAATTTTTGGCCGCTGAGTCTACGTTGTTTCACTTCAGGGTCCAGCAACAGTTTTTAATGAAGCAGCTTTCTACGATGGAGCGGATATAAAACTCCCCTCAAACTCTGAGGACATAAAAGAAAGGAGAAGTCTCTAGAGAAGAAATTCAGAGTCAGCTCTTCTCTTGAGACAGCTCGCTGTTCAATGTGAGCAAAAAAAAAAAAAAAAAAAGAAGAGGAAAAGAACCTCAGAACAATTGTTAGAAATACAAACGTAATGGGATTATAATTCTACATGAGGATTATTTTGGCTGTAATGCTAATATAGTAAATCCAATAAGCACAAGAAGTGATTACATAGAAACACTCGATAAAAGCAGATACATGCAGTTTATTATTATAATGTTACCGTATTTTCTGGATAAGAACACAAACTTGTATATTATGCGCACCTGAAATTTGTCTTTTTACTCTTATTTTTTGTGTAAATAGATCTTCTCTTACTTTGCGGACCGTTTTGACTGTCAACATTCGAGCTGTCATGACCGTAGAAAGTCCCGGATATGTTCCGATATTTATTGAGTGGCAAGTGTCGTGAAATGGTTAAAAAAAATACTTGTACTAGGGATGTTAGAAAAAATCGATTCGGCAATATATTGCGATATTGCAGCGCGCAATTCTCAAATCGATTTGATATTCGGCCGAATCGATTTTTAATCATCAATTTTCCATGGGAATATTCAACAAAACGTCTTACTTAGGGTTAGGATTCACACATTAAGCATAGATGAATGTTATATTAATGGAACATTAAGGCTTAATATTTTATTTGAGTGCTGTTCAAACATGAAACAGACTGCAACCTGTTTGTTAAATGCAGTGGCTCAGTTATAAGCCTGAATTTTCAGATAAATAAATACATTTTCATACAAATCTTACAGTGTAAATGTACAAGTTTACTGATTAGTATTTTCTAAATTTGAGAAAAGAAAAAAAAATCACAATAATCAATTTATAGATTCGTATCGGGATTAATCGGTATCAAATCGAATCGTGATACGAATCGAATCGCCGGGTACTCAGCAATTCACACCCCTAACTTGTACTGAACTCGTTGCCATATGGGGTACCCGGTTTGATGCAGAACAGGTTAAGGCATGTTTTTTTTTTTTTAATAAATTGACGTTTCCTTGTATAAGTGTTGGTCCCTATAATAGCCCACCTCGATTTTGGATGAATGATTTATTTTATTTTATTTTTTTAAGCAAAAACTGTGTGTTACTCTCGATAAATTACAGGACGATAGGTTTGTGTCTAGTAGGTTCCTACTATATAAATTCAAATATTTACAATAATTAATGTGTCCAATTTGGTTGTCTTCTACAATGACAATAAAATATATTGTGTTATATTTCATAACATGGTTGTTTTTTTTGTTTTTTATTAATTCCAGCCGCAAACGGATCCCACTCACTTGACATTGTCTACTTGTAATAATGGCCAAATGTGATTTTGAATTTGACTGAGGCCTGTGCTAAAATAAGAAAAGATGAAAGACACTAGCTAAGGGGGGGATTCAGCAAATGCAGTTAGGAGGAGCTCAACGTTGATTAGGAAACATACTGTATTATCAAGTGTCCTGGGGATTAGCATCATTTATATTTAAAGAGTAAATGTACTGTATTCTATTCCAGTCTTCTTCTTAAATGAAGCTTGAAACCGAAAATGGAGTAGGGGGATGGGGGTTGGCTCTTTATGCTGCAGCCAGGGAAGAGTTTTCATTGTGAATTGTACAATAATCCAACTGCAGCGATTGTTCACTTGGTTGGCCAAATTCATTTCATCATGTCGTGCACAATTGGCTTATATGAAACATATATCTTTTCTGCAAAGCACAGAAGTCCATCAATCTGCCGTTCAACACTTTGATGGATTATTCCTAAACTCTAATTAAACTGGTTGCATTCGCATATATTTTTCAACTCTCCATCTTCAGGGGTGCAGCAAGTGAGACAGCAAATTAAAAATGTATGGAAAACAGGGAATACGCTAAGAAAATCCAATATTTTGTGGTTTGAACTGAACTGCAGTTTTGAACAGTCAACATGTTTTCATTTTCATTTATTTGAACTTATTACAACTAGTTCAAATCAAACGAGCTATTTTTTGGGCTTGGAAAGATAACAGTTGTAGCACCTCTCTTGTATCGGATCTTAATTGGCTCTAAGACTGGTGATCAGATGAACTTGTGTTATCATGATATCAGACGCAGCAGTAACAACATCTGTTCATGACGAGTCCCCGCGTTTTTACCCTCATGTTCGCTTCTCACCCACTCAAAACTCCGTGCTGAGTCCAGATGGAATCAGTCACGGGTGAGCATTTGTTTCAAATATTCAAGACGAAGCCCCGCGTCTCTCTTGTAAGAATCAAAGACAAACACAATAATATGGATGCAAGTGGACAAGACGGCTGGGAAGAAAAAGCAAATGCAAATTCTCTTGATGGAATAAATAACAAAAGAAGTGATGCGCGTACCCGCCGCATAGATGTCCGAATATCCTTACAGAGATGACAGTTTTGTTTTCTGCTACATTCTGTTGTGTTGCATTTTGTTCCCATATTGACTTGGTTAATTAGCCAACACTTGCAGTGTTTCTAAGTTGATGCCTTTCAGTCGTCTTGGGGACTGAAAAAGGTCAAAGGCTACGGAAGCCCCTAAGGTGACATGGTAGGAAAAAATAATAAGAATAATAATCATTTGCGTTCCCTTGCAAAGATTGCGTTCCCTCGTAAAAACGTTTGCGTTCCCTCGCAATAAATGCGAGATAACGCCGTTTTGGTTTTGTATAGTGTAGCGAATGCGCGGGTGAGAGGCGGCGGCGGCGGCACCGTAGCACAGATATCTACAGCAGCACCTTTTCAAAATAAAATTCAATTAAGATTTCCCACTGCTGTAGAAGCGCCGTCCTCGTCGCTTTTTGGTCACACTTAAGTTGACCAGGAAGTACATCAACTCGTTTAAAAAATGCGTCTCCTTGCCCAAAAAAACGAAACCAATGTTTTTTGCAAGGGGGACGCAAATACAGCGAGGGAACGCAATCTTTACAAGGGAACGCTTTTTTTTTTTGTCTTTTTTTTTTTTTTTTTTTTGCGAGGGCATGCAAAGAATGCGAACGCAAATTTTTTCCGCCCGTAATAGTGACAAGACTATAGTGACTTTTTATTGACAAATTGACATGCTAACTTATTCACATGATAAACATTATTATTATTATTATTATTATTATTATTCACATGGTTTCCATAAGTCCATTCTTAGTCGCAAAGTAATGCAGTCACCTCAAGAGCAAGATCTTGGATAAATTTCCTCTGCAGGGTGCCCGGGCCTTGGAGATCGGGTGAGAAGCTCATTTTGAGAACTCTTGTTTTGTATCTCTCAAGATTGTGCAGCTGCACGCAAGTTAGCCAGTGATTTTTTTGGGTTGTTATTATTTTATAATACAACAAACCGCCTACAAACCAATCCGTCTGACCTTTAAGCCTTCCACAAGTAAAGTAAATATCAAGGTCATGTAAATTTCTCTGCTCTGTTTTGGCCTGCGGCAGGTGATTGACATCAAAGAGAAACTGAAGGTGTCTAAAAGGTTCTGGTCCAATCTACCAGATGACATCTGCGCCGATGGCAAATTGACAGAGTCTGACGAGGAGCAGTGTTGGAATAGTCACACCAAGGCCAGGTGAGGACTTTTGTGACTCTTTAGAACCCGTAGTAAAGCGGGCCAGCTGTCTGGTTACCGCGCTTTGCTAGGAATTAAAGTAGCAACACCGTGTTACTAGACGAACTCTCCCTCTAAAAGTACAATAATTAGCGCTTATATGGAGAACTGCTACACGCGCCAAGATTCTAATACCTGGAGGAGTCTGAACTTCAGTTATTACCACTGCAGTGTGGTGATCACTGAGCTGTACAGAAGATCGGACTTGCTGCTTCTTACTTTGACAGCGAACCGGAAAGACGGGCTGAATATTTTTTACCATGCCGTACCCTTTGCCCCCCCGCAAATAACAAAATCACAGATGGTGCAATAAAAGATGTTAATTCCCTTGCTTGCGCCAGCACTGTTTTTAAACACCACTAAATCTGGAAAGGGAATCAATTGCTTTGCAAACAGTAAAACCTCATTAACAGTCAAGGCATGAGTGGACAGTGTGTAATGAAATCATCTACATAGAATTTTGCTTCGTCGCAAGCAAGGTGTGCTTTACATGATTTTGCAAAAAAAAAAAAAAAAAAAACTCCAGTTGCTTTTTTTTTTTTTTTTTTTTAGGTGTGAGAGCCAAAATGAACTTTTTATAGCTTTATTTTAATTTTATTTTTATTTTTTTCTGGAGAGCTCAGTATTGTTCATTTGGTAATTTTACCGATTTGACATGTCATCATCATTGCTCTCCTTTTTTTATTTTTTTTATTTTTTTTATGTGTGAGAGCCAAAATGAACTTTTTATTGCTTTATTTTTTATTTTTTTTATTTTTTTCCTGGAGAGCTCAGTATTGTTCATTTGGTAATTTTACCGATTTGACATGTCATCATCATTGCTCTCTCTTTTTTTTATTTTTCTCTTTTTTTTTCTCTTTTTTTTTTTAGGTATGAGAGCCAAAATGAACTTTTTATTGCTTTATTTTTATTTATTTATTTTTTTTTCTGGAGAGCTCAGTATTGTTCATTTGGCAATTTTACCGATTTGACATGTCATCATCATTGCTCTTTTTTTTTTCTCTTTTTTTTTTTTAGGTGTGAGAGCCAAAATGAACTTTTTATTGCTTTATTTTTATTTATTTATTTATTTTTTTTCTGGAGAGCTCAGTATTGTTCATTTGGCAATTTTACCAATTTGACATGTCATCATCATTGCTCATTTTTTTCCTTTTTCATTTATTTTTTTATTATTATTATTATTTTTTTTGAATGTGGGTGAGTATGCGTGTGAGTGTGTATTCATTAGGTCACCTAAAACCTATTAAAAAATCCCATACCGTTCACCTAATCCGAACGCAGTTGTTGCTTTCTAGTTAACGACCAATAACAGACCTTTCAATTAAACCTGATACTACATTTGCCAAAAATCTGTTCTGTTATTTTATTTAGGTATTTCCCAGAGGTGGTGAAGGAAGGACTAACAAACCAGGTGAACAACCCAGAGGTGAACTTGGACATCACCAGACCAGACACATTAATTCGGCAACAAATAATGGCACTGCGGGTGATGACCAATAAGCTGAAAAATGCATACAATGGAAATGATATCTACTTCCAAGACTCCAGTAAGCCTTGCTATCATTATACAGTATATATTTGTTGTTGTATTTGTATGTTTATAATACGATGCACACACGGAACCACCACTTTCAAATGAGTTCAGCTTTTTATCATGCAGCAACACATCATGATACTCCGAAAGGATGCCTCCGTTTAAAATGAGGCAAGAAAAAAAGAAAAAGAAGAAAAGAAAAAAAGAAAAGAAAATGAGGCAAGAATGGCATCATTAGGTTAACAGATAGCCATTGTCGCGGTGATGCAGGCAAATAGTACATTATTTCTTGTTTATCAAGAAAAAGTTGCAAAGAGAAGTGAGAAGAGACATCATAAATTGGTTGTGGTTGTTACAGGGATAACAAAAATACAAACAAGGAGTATAGTACGATTGTCTTACACACGATTTGGGGGACATTTAGTGTGAATTCATCACAACAGGATGCAGTGTGGATCTCAGGATCCTCTGTGAATTCTTTTTCATGGATTCTGTGACTATTTTCAACTAATTGCACCTTGTGCATTCGTTCAAATTTGGTTTCTGTTTGTTTGTTTTTCCAATACTAGTATATTCTTTTTCCTTGCTTCCTTGCATCCTTGACACGTTAAGAGCAGGACCAATTCAATTTGTTGTAGTGGATCTAAATGTCCCCAAAGCACACAGCCAAAATGAGACGGCTCTTTGCTCGGATACGGCTTCAGCCCATGCTTTGGATTCATTACCGGTTTTACAGATTTCCACTATTTTAGGCAAGTCAAAATGAACAATTGGGTTTAGAGATTCCGAAGGATATTCCGCCTAATGTATATGTTGTTCAGCCCTGCCGATACGATATGCACTTTTGTCATCAAATGTTTTGGTGAACCAAGACTTTCCGGTCAGACACGGGAAAAGAAAAGTATCATTAAGATGGTGACCGTCCTCCAATTGATGACGACCACAGAGGTCGTTTTTACATGCCTCAAATTACAACCGATCGTTAAGTCATGTAAAAGTATTTCTCCCATCACAAACAAGACACCGCCATTTTATTTATTTTATTATTATTATTATTTTTTATTTTATTTTTTTTCCTGGAGAGCTCATTATTGTTCATTTGGTAATTTTACCGATTTGACATGTCATCATCATTGCTCTCTTTTTTTATTTTTTATTTATTTATTATTATTTTTTGTATGTGTATGTGCGTGCGTGCGCGCGTGTGAGTGTGTGCGTGTATTCATTAGTTCGCCTAAAACCTATTAAAAAATCCCATACCGTCACACCGCACAATGACACCGCCATTTTAAATATGGTAAAGATGACATGACTATGCATTTACATCAAGACAGAGCATGCGCAGACCAGTCCAAGGTGTTGTTCCTCCTGTCACCATAGGGGGAGCTGTCACGGACTAAGCTACTAACATTTCACACACGAGTCAAAATGAACGTGCGCTTTCTCCATCCAGGTGACGAAGGCAGTAGTTCCGGCAGTGGCAGCGGCTGCTCGGACAGCTGCACGACCGAGGCTGCTCACGCGGGATCCGAAGCTCCGGTGATCGGAGCCGACAGAAGTGACGTACACACGGCAGCGGCGGGCAAGACGCTCTCCCACCGACCGTCGCAATTACTATTGATGACCGCCCTCGTAGCGTCATTCGGCGCAACGCAGCCCAGATGGAGATAATACACGCGTGCCGGTTGCTCACGAACTACTATACTGTTGCGTACAGTATGTTGAAACACGTTCTACGGCCGCTCCCGCACCAGACCTGTTGAAGGTTCGGGAACACAACCTGTTGAGAGTGGCTGACTGTGTGCGAGGACTGAAACGCTGCGTCCTCGTCATCCCCAGACGAATGCTTGGTGACGAAACTGAAAAAGCTTTCACCTCTGAACAAAATGGTGCCCGGGCGTTCACTCAATTGTTTTGGAGTACGTTTTTAAAATCATCGCAGGTGACAACTCACATTTCGGTGTTTCTGCCGGTTGTTTTTCCAGATAATGAAGGAATGTGTTTTGCTTTTCTTTGGACGGTAACTTTGCGACTGTGTTCGGTTTGGACAGAAGAAGAAAAAGAAAAATGCTTACTGTGTGCATGCAAGGAAATAAGGCTGAGATGTGCTTTGTTTATCCATTTCAATGCAGGCTTTTAAAGCTTTTGGATTTTAGTGAATCGATTATAAATCAGTAGAACTGATTTTTCATTCAGACGTATCTGGCTTCTTGCACATTTGCTCTCCAAAATAGGACTCTTGGGGTGCACCGAGGAAACTGCTTTGCACAGATATGCTTTGCTGGCTTGATTGGTTTTAATGATACAAGAAACACTAATCAAAATACCTCTTTTTTTCCAATCATTGGAATTTTGGTATCAAGCTGCACCTAGCTTTAATTGTTATGTGTTCCCTTAACAGTTTTTTTTTTGGTTTAGTAGACAAAAAAATATTTGCTTAAATACGTGTCACCTATAAAACAAAGGTAAGAAACAGCAGAATGTCTTTAATTGCCAGTGACCAGCTTTCGAAAAAAAAAAAAAATCTATCCATGATATATTATTAACTTGCTTCAATTACACCGGGGAATAATTTGAAAAAAAGAAGTTGAGTTCGATTTGTATGCTGATAAAAACTAAAATTTGTGTGCTGATTCCTAAATTGCAGTTCTTTTTTTTTCTAGCACGTCAAATTGTTAACCCACACCTTACCACCTGGATAAGCAAAATTCCACCGATTAGCTGTAGAAAGACTGTAGTAAGAAGAGCTCATTTTACAATTGGACTCATCTACAGCTACGTGGGAACTTTGTTTGTGCAGTCACAATTGAGACGATGAGAGATGTGTGCAGCTCCTAATAGCACAGCTGAAAGCTAGCATAGTAGGAATTAAGTTATTCTGTTAACCTGTAAATTAGATTTCGTTTTTTGCAGTGTTTTTAGATTTCAAAGCTTTTAACTATTCTATCCTAGTTTTTTTTTTTTTTTTTTTGCATATTTATTTCAGGTTTTGTTTTTAGTTTTTTTTGTTTGTTTGTTTGTTTGTTTTTTTTTGGGGGGGGGGGGTAAACAAGGCTCCTAATACCTCAAAAATGTGACGTGTTAGAGAAAAACTGCGATCAGTTTTGAATTCCGTGCACAAAAATGTGTTAAATTCAATTGTGTTCCACAGTGTTATTATTTGTTCTTAGTAGCTTGTACACCATATATCAATTCTGGCCTATAGAAATTCTCTCATATTTACTTAACCGTCAGACCGCAGCTTCCAAATACAAGTCAGCGTTATGGTCTCTGCACAAATCCACAAAGCCGTCAACTCGATACTAAGCTGAGTGCAGACGTTACAGTGATGCGCTGCTAATCAAACGACTAAGGTCACTCCACATTCCTCTGTCTATCTCTTACAGACTTTGACCTCAACATGATATAAAAGTTTATGTGCCATGGCCCATAACGTATCATTTTTGTGACCTTGGGTCCAAAAAAAAAAAAAAAAAAAGCCAAGTTCCAGACATGATGCAGGGATGCCAATAAAAGAGGGCAAATGTTGGCAAGTCGCACGGCGGAGTCACTATGATGCGGCGTGTCGAAAGATAAATACCTGAAAAGTCAGTCTCTTTTCTCAGCGGAGACTTTTCCTCTCCAGCGAATTAACAGCTGCAGTGAGCTTCTCAAACAGATTACACGTTCCATGTAGCGGCCATGGAACATTACTCCTCTCCTCGCTGCTCTCCGGAGGGAGAAAAAGCACTTTTTCCCCTCACGGCCGTTGCCCTTAAAAAGTTCTTAAACGCAAATGACAAGCACAACGGAAATGTGGCGCTCCTGTTGTCCTCTCAAATCAGCAAATATTTGACGACTTATCCATTGAGACAACATTTGCAGCTAATTAAAAGTAATATGGTTTACCGAAGAGAGTGCAAAAAAAAAGAAAAAAAGTCTGGAGTCCAGGACAGACGGAAAAGCAAATGAATTGTGTCAAGTCGTTGTGTGCAGAAAGTGTGTTAGCAGGAGGTGACCAGCAGCAAGCTCACCATGGTGCAATTGAATCAGGGACAAGACCCCCCCCCCCCCAGTGTGAAACTGTGAGCCATACGGAAATAGATGAACAGAACGTTGCATAGTTGGGGACATGAAGCTCAAACAGTTTAGAAATGTTTATTTCTCAGCAAGTGCACCCACTCGTTCAGAATCGACTTTTCAGAAAATGGTCTTTTGTCAGCGCTATAAAAGAGTGATGTCTAATGGTATCACTGCATTTTTTCTGCTGGGCACCTTTTTTTTTTTTTTTTTTTTTTAATATATATATTTTTTTATATATTTTTTTTTTTTGCTTATTTTAACTGTTTTCCCACATAAGAACAACATGTTTTTTTTTATCTCATGTTTTTAGTTGTTATAGCGGACGCCAGGATAATATGGCTGATAATATGGTATTGTAAGCATACCAAGCTTATATGCAACATTTTTAACATGAACATCATGCAAAATCAACTTGCGATTTTGATTGGTTAGTTAAGATCCAATCATGAACCAGAAGTGTCGACATCATCCAAATGATGCGTTTTGATTGGTTTAGACACACAAATATGTCATGTCCACTGCAACCATCTATGGGTGTGAAGGGGTTAAATGGGAAAACATTTAGATTATCTACGTGTGTAAACACTAACTGAATTTCAATTACAAATGCTATTGTTTGACAAAAATAATTTTATAGAAAAAAAAATCGCCTTTTTAGATTCAAGCGTTATACAGTACGTTCTCAGCCAAACAACAACGTAACTAGCCTCTTTGTGACCGATTAGTTAATAATCACTTCTGAACTAAATCATATAAAATACTTTTTATTTATGCACAGCTCAAGGGAGAGCTCGACTGCCACGCACACAAAAAATCAGCTCTTAACATTTGGACCCGCCCACACCCACGCATGCTCGCTGAGAAGTCATTGTTTGTCATACTAGGCATCCACATTCAGGATCTCATGAAATAAAATTGACTCATAATGCAAACGGGTTCAAGTCGAAGTAAAAAAATGAATAAAAATAAAAAAAGTTTTGCTGAGCTTCATTTACTAGATAAAGCCGTTTTATTTATTTGCCGTTGCTCTGCTTATGCAGTAGAGTATTTATATCTCATGCAGTTGCTAGCTAGCAGCCAATCAGGGCTGACACCGTTTTTCACACTGCGATTAATGTTCCATTCATTCAAATCATGTCTAAAAAGCACAATGACACAAACATCTCTTCATTCTTCACAATACTTCTCAGCCATGTGTGATTGCTATTGTGTAAAAATAATATATACTTGACATTCACTGCAAAAATCAAAACGTTCTATTCTAAAAACAGATTAATGGGCCACTCCCTTTAAATTGCGGGTCAGTCCCTTGGGGTCAAATGGAAGACAATAGTAGTTAAATAGCACTGCATGAGCCCCAAAAGACGCCGGCCCAACGGGCATCTGCACTCTATGCTAGAATGTCAGATCACATCAAAGTGCTTACTGAGGGTCAAATCAGATTGATACGATGTCATCCAGTACTTTTCCCTATTATTTTGGCATTTTAGCTCAGTGATAGCATCTCTCAGCGTTAGTCCAGTTCTTCGGGAATTGTAAAATTTACTTTAACTAGTCAAAACAAAACTTTTTTTTTTAATTAACGCAATTACTAAGACTGAAATATTTAGTAAAAGTAAAATTTGGCATTTTAGCTCAGTGTTAGCATCTCTCAGCGTTAGTCCAGTTCTTCGGGAATTGTAAAATTTACTTTAACTAGTCAAAACAAAACTTTTTTTTTTAATTAACGCAATTACTAAGACTGAAATATTTAGTAAAAGTAAAATTTGGCATTTTAGCTCAGTGTTAGCATCTCTCAGCGTTAGTCCAATTCTTCGGGAATTGTAAAATTTACTTTAACTAGTCAAAACAAAACTTTTTTTTTTTTTTAATTAACGCAATTACTGAGACTGAAATATTTAGTAAAAATAAAATTTGGCATTTTAGCTCAGTGTTAGCATCTCTCAGCATTAGTCCAATTCTTCGGGAATTGTAAAATTTACTTTAATTTAACTAGTCAAAACAAAACTTTTTTTTTTTTAATTAACGCAATTACTGAGACTGAAATATTTAGTAAAAATAAAATTTGGCATTTTAGCTGAGAGTTAGAATCTCTCAGCATTAGTCCAATTCTTCGGGAATTGTAAAATTTACTTTAACTAGTCAAAACAAACCTTTTTTATTTTAATTAACGCAATTACTGAGACTGAAATATTTAGTAAAAGTAAAATTTGGCATTTTAGCTCAGTGATAGCATCTCTCAGCATTAGTCCAATTCTTCGGGAATTGTACTCAAAAAGTCCAAACTTAAAATTTTTTTTTTTTTTTGCAAATTAACGCAATTACTATGATTGAAACATTTACCTAAAAGTAAAATGTGGCCTCACATGCTCTCAGCTTTTCTGCTTCAACAGCTGTGTACGAACGAGCATCTCTGGCTTTACAAAGGCTGACACTTTTAAGAGCCCAATCAAAATAGTTGCTTGTAAAAAAAAAAAAAAAAAAGAGAGAAGGAAAAACAACTATTTTTGGTTGACTGAGAATAAGCAAGTCTTTATTGGTGTCCCTGAAATGATGTGAAGAAAAAAACAAAAAAAGAAGTGTTATGAAGTTTGTCCAATCTCCCCAAAGAAGTTGCTCTTCTCCCATTGTGTTGAGAGCGATGTTTGCCCTTTCATTCCGTCTTATGAATTCTCTCCCGACAAGCTATCACAACACTGTCACACATGCGGCATCTTTGTCTGAGATGTTTCAGAGCTTAATTGAATTTGTCTGCGAAACATCTTTTTTCGGTCTCCTTTAGACGCTCTGGCATTTCACAAGTAAAAAAAAAACAAACAAAAAAAAAAAACATTCTTCATAAGTGACGACAATGACCACCGACTGGAGTTTGTGGGTTTACAGAATGTTTTATGCAAAGTCCTTTCCGTTTTCAATGTAAAACATTTATTGCACTTTTGCTAAGACATATGCTGTGAGTGTGCTACTGTACGTTTCATTTGCAAAATCGGATAACCAAGGAGCACAGCCTGCCACTGCACAGTGTTTGAAGTGTTTTGGAACTGAAGTTGTTGATACAGCAGACATGCCTTACCATTTTTTAAAGTAATTGAATGGATTGCTCATTTGGCTTTTGTTACTGAAAAGAATAGAAAGTAATATTAAAGATTTTGTTTTAAAAATGTGCTCATCTGTTTTTGTTTTTTTTTTGGCATATATTACCGTAAAATGTCTTGATGGCGTCTTTGTCTTCTCATGAAATTTTCTTGCAAATATTACACTTCTATGCTGTACATCATTGACTTGAAACTGCTGATTTTTAGTGGTTAAGGTTAGGAGGATATTTTCCTAAGTAAGCAACTAAACTCTTCAGGTATGTCCATCCATCCATCATCTACCGCTTATCCGAGGTTGGGTCGCAGGGGCAGCAGCTTTAGCAGGAAAGCCCAGACATCCCTCTCCCCCAGCCACTTCAGCCAGCTCCTCCGACGGGATCCCAAGGCGTTCCCAGGCCACCAGCCGGGAGATGTAGTCTCTCCAGCGTGTCCTGGGTCGTCCCCGGGGCCTCCCGCCGGTGGGACATGCCCGGAACACTTCCCCAGGGAGGATTTCCAGGAGGCATCCGAACCAGATGCCCGAGCCACCTCAACTGGTTCCTCCTCAACGCGGAGGGGTAGCGGCTTGACACTGAGTCCCTCACCAAGCTTCTCACCTCAGGTATGTTCATCTTGAAATAAGTCAAAGTGAATTAAGTTCAAGAAGAACTTATATATTTCTGTTTTTCCATTTTTAACACTGATGCAGAATGTATCATGTACTGTAATAATAAAATAAAACTACAAAACGGTGTTTGTCTCCACTTCGAAATTGGCCATTAGCTACGAGGAGAGCTCATTAAAGTTTAGCTGACAAAAACAAACACAAAAACAGGCACAAACTTAAAGAACAGTTTTTCATCTTCCCACTTTAGATTTTCACAAATATAGCCTCCGCCGACTCTTTGCTGTCGCAAAGCGAAATCATTTCGAGTATGAACAAAACTGACGCTTTTGATTGGTTTTTCCGTAAATTGGGCACACGCTGTGCAAATTCATCATATTTATAACTGGATTTTGAGTCAGCCCGTTTCAGGTTCGAATGAGCATCCATTTTATTTTTGGCTTGTTGGCAGGTGTTTATTGAATAGTGAACAGAAGGGAATCGGCAGATCCTGATCAGTTCGATTGAAAGGATTCTTGATGCCTCCTTTATGTGTTTCAATTTAAAAAATGAATCGTACAATGCCAAGTGGGTGGCTCTAACGCAAACAAAGTGTCTTGCATATTTGGTACTCACGACAAGGTGAGCAAAATTCTGAATTTCCTAATTCAATTCAGTGGAACAAACTAAAATGACTCCACCCCACAGGATGTTGAATTGAATGTAAATTCGAATAGCAGGAAGTGGATTTGAATTTATTGCAATTCGGAGAAATTCATTCTCATCGCATACCAGTGGGAATGAGACCTTTAACGTACGTACATTTTTCTTCCAAATGTAAGTATAGAGGCAAACATTAAGTGCACGTTTAAATTTCCCTGCTTAGCAATATATCTTTAACTCAAAGTAATGAAATGATACAATGTTTTTGTAGTTAGGGGCAGTATCTTATTTGTATCACCAAAAAGCAAAGTGATCTCTTCTTACTTTCCCTAGACATGGTCATGTTTTTTGTTTTTTCATTCATCTTCATTTCCAAAGGTTGGAATTATATAAACAACAAACATTATTTCACATTATTCATTAGAATTAGCATATACGAGTATGTCATCACATACTCTAGCGTAGACTCACTCAACTAAATATTTGTCCAATTAAATGACCAATTTGCAACCACTGTATATAAACGTCTGCCTTCATTCATTCATTCGTTCATTCATTCATTCAAGGGGCAAGGACCTTAACCTCGTCGCCAGCCAATCACAAAACACATTGGAGATAAACAACCAGTTTCATTCACACCTATGGGCAATTCAATTAAGCTAACATGCATTTCTTTTTGGAATGTGGGAGGAAAATGGATTAACCCAAGTGAAAATGAAAATGTGGATTGAAATGCTGTTCAATTTGTGTTGTAGTTTGCTTATTGAATTGGATGCTTTTTTTATTTATTTTTTTATCATCTCGAAAAGAGGACATGTTTGCGTAAAACTGGACATCTGCTCACACTAATAAAAGTACACAAAAATTAGGACAACGGGATCCCAACAGAGCCTTCATTTCAATAACATTTTCATCAGACCTTGGAAGAAGATTTGTGCTTTTTTTATATAAAACTGAGCAGGAATCCCCCAGTGGTGCTGCTGGACCCGAATGAGATGCCACAACAATCAAATCCAAATTTTCTGGCTGCATGTCTGTCAAATGCAGCCAAGCTGTCAAGGTTGCAAGGCGGCACCAGGAGCGACGCTTTGTGACCCGCGCACAAGGATGGCAACAGCTGGTGACGAAAATACAAAACAGTCTTCCATCATTTAAAGCACACTTGAAGTGCGAATGAGCTCTGTGACTTCCTGCTACTTGCACTTGAAGTGAAGATGTTCCCCAAGGTCACGCCTGCTCTTCGCTGCATTATTTGTTTTCGGTTGGTAGTGTCGCACTGAGGGAATCCTCAACCGTTGTTCTGCGACTTGATCACGCCACATTCCTGCTAAGTACACTTTGTAACATTGTTTTTAATGAAAACAAGTAGACCGTTTGTGTTCGGTATATACTGTAAAAAAAAAAATAAAAAAAGGTGATCATCCAAACGACGCCACACACATTGTTTGCCATCTGCCCTGAACAGAAAAAAGAGAGAGAGAACACCTCTGCAATGTGCCAGACGCCATCAAATGTGAAGCATTCGCCCACTCAAGTGCAGTCAAGTCGAGACCCCCGATGAGGACGACGAGCATGCAGATGCACTTTTAACATTACTGTTAAAAAAGAATTTCCATTTTTATGTGGAGCTGTAGGGGTCTGCTGAAATTAATTAAAAAGTTTCTTGTAATCTGACTTAGTTACTTATTTGATTACTTGATTTTAAGTAAGTAATTAAGTTACTTTTAAACTCAAGTTAACAGTTACTTTTCTGATTACTTGTTTTAACTAAGTAACTAAGTTACTTTTAAACTCAAGTAATCCGTTACTAGGCGGCACGGTGGTTGACTGGTTAGCACGTCCGCCTCCCAGTGCAGAGGACGTGAGATCGAGTCCGGGCTTCGGCCTTCCTGGGTGGAGTTTGCATGTTCTCCCCGTGCTTGCGTGGGTTTTCTCCGAGTGCTCCGGTTTCCTCCCACATTCCAAAGACGTGCATGGCAGGTTGATTGGACACTCCAAATTGTCCATAGGTGTGATTGTGAGTATGGTTGTTTGTCTCTGTGTGACCTGCGATTGGCTGGCAACCAGTTCAGGGTGTACCCCGCCTACTGCCTGAAGCCATCTGGGATAGGCTCCAGCAACCCCCGCGACCCTTGTGAGGACTAAGCGGTTAAGAAAATGGATGGATGGATGGATAATCCATTACTTTGCTGATTACTTGATTTAACCAAGTAACTAAATTAGTTTTTCAAGCTAACTGTGGTCACTGCGAACTTTCTTGTAATCTAACTTAGTTACTTATTTGATTACTTGATTTTAAGTAAGTAATTAAGTTACTTTTAAACTCAAGTAAACCGTTACTTTTCTGATTACTTGTTTTAACCAAGTAAGTTACTTTTATACTCAAGTAAACAGTTACTTTTCTGATTACTTGATTTAACCAAGTAACTAAATTATTTTTTCAAGCTAACTGTGGTCACTAAAAACTTTCTTGTAATCTAACTTAGTCACTTATTTGATTACTTGATTTTAAGTAAGTAATTAAGTTACTTTTAAACTCAAGTAAACAGTTACTTTTCTGATTACTTATTTTAACTGAGTAACTAAGTTACTTTTAAACTCAAGTAATCAGTTACTTGGCTGATCACTTGATTTAACCTAGTAACTAAGTTAGTTTTTCACGGTAGCTGTGGCAACACTGCTGCTAGGTTTCACAGTTTGCTGCTTAGGCAACAAGAATGGAACTCAGCAACATGAACACGTCTTAATGACAGAATACATTTTGTTAGAAATATATATATAAATCACCCAGATTTAATCAAAGCACTTTCACACACTTAAAAAAAAAAAAAAAAAAGGTATGCCAGTCATGTACCCGCTTGTGTTGCAATGTTTGCAGCAAATACTAGATGAAAGGATCATTGTAATGGCAAATTCTCAGTGAAGATTTCTCAAGCTGTCAAAAGAGACGGCTCGAGTCAAACACTGCTGAGATTCATGCAGACAGGTGAAATAAAACCTTAAAGTGTCTTGGTAGGGTGCCGGGCCACCGCGGGCCACCAGAAAAGCTCCACCCTGTCATATATCTGACAAATCTCAAGAACTCTGCGGGAAACTGGAGGAGGAGAGAGGGCTGCATAAAGGAAAAGTGAGGTGGTGGGGGGTTCGGGCACCCTTCCTCAAAAGAGTTCTCTTCATTTGGTGTTTTGAAGTCTGCTGTCTATTTCGTCAAGACTCTCCCAGAGGTGTCCAATCGGGTCGGGAGCCGATGACGGCAAAGGCCATAGCATTTAAGTTACATCATCTTCAACCGCATCAAACCCTTCTTCAAACTCGGCTCTGTGTCACACGTTGTCATGCGACGCAGAAAAACATCTTTCGGCCCGAGAACAAAAAGACAAAAAGCTTAGTGCAATTCCACATCCATTACATCTAAGTAGCTCCTCAAAACATCCATTTATTCATTTGCACATGACAGCATCAATGGGGACAGCACGACACAGCAGCTCCACATCTGAACCAGAATTATTCATTATAAGCTCTCCTTCTGTGTGTACAATTATTTATAGGCTTTAATTATGGATAAAGTGGTGAGAAAGGGGCAAACTCGAGATGTGATCGGGAAAGTTGGGGTTTTTCATGAGACCTGTGTAATAATTTGATGTTGCAAAGACTTGTGGCTCGAAGAAGAAATAATTAGGCTTCTAATGTGATATATCGGGAATGGTTCCGCCACTTTCGGTTAGGCGTCATAACTACAAAAGAACAAATTGAAACAGTTGTTCATGCATTCATATTGCACATATTTGTCCCACCACTTTCATTTATTTGCTCGACGTAGTATGAAGGGATAACAATGATAACGATTATTACGCAACAGCCGCAAGGCCAGACCAAATTCCCCGCAGGACAAACAGGCCAAGCAACGTAGCGTGATCACCTGCAGCCAATGATGTGCAGGCGGGGGCGTGTCATCACAAATCATTTGCGGGGGCGTGTCATCACAAATCATTTGCGTCGGATGCGTGCCTTGACCGCCGCCGAACCCCAGGTTAAGAACCGCCGTTTTAGACCATTTCGAAATGCTTAGAATTTCGATGAGCTACCAAGCTAATAATTTAGCGATGACGTTTTCAACAACATTGGACATGCATTGAAACTGAATATTGTAAAGTTTACTTTTTGAAAGTGTCAAACTTAACCGTCTAATAGTCACGCGGTGAGTTTGTTTGTGTGTGTTTATGAAGGGTTTATCCAAAGATGGCAGCAGTTTTCAATTTAATATTCCTCGCTCTGACATCAGCTTCGTAAAGAATAGCATGAGCTGACAACTAAATTATTTGGTTGGCAAAGAAATAATTAGTTACAGATTGTTTCTGGCTCAAGAGAGATGTTTCAAAGCATTTGTCTGTTTGGCTTACAAATGAGCCCTCGCTGATTTTTTTTTTTTTTGATGACTCTGTAATGATGATTCGGCATTTACAAGGCTGATTCACGATTAACCAGTTGACTGACAGCCGAAGGAGGATTTTGCCATTTTACCGGGATGAGTGAAATAATTTGACTTTGAATATCAACATTATGGGTCCTATTTTCGCAGACAGGTGCCCGACAATCCCTATGAATCATTGTAGAAAAAAACAATTCATTGAGTTAATTATTGTCATAGTCATCCTAAAAATAGGGGGAAGGAGGGGCAGCAGATGAAATGCAAACAGAAGTGGCCCCAGAGTTGAACCCTGTGGAACACCATACGTTCTGTTATGCATGTGAATTCACATGCGATATACCAATCTCTCTCGATCCCCAGCAAGTTCATTTCTGCTTCCTGAATATCACGCATGCCTACGCTATGACCGCCCCGGGTTCTAATAGGAATAGGGGGAGCCACTTAGACTGTGTTCCATTCTACAATGGCGCAAAAGGTCTAGACTTTCTGTGGCGTCGGATTTGTGCCAAATGTCCCTTTTAGTTGTCCTTCAACAAACTTGAGATGCATTTGAAAGTAGGGTGGTGACGGTACGAAAGTATCGCAGTCTGAGGACATTGTTAATAGATCCTCTGGTGACACATTTCATTCAGGCAGTCATTGTAATTGCTTTTTACATGACAAAGTAATAGTGTTAGGGCTTTGGAGACGTCAAAAGTCCCTTGGAAATAGACAACTTTGAAATTAAACCTTGCTTTTCAATTTTCACTCCCATAAGAGCGGAGCAATTAAATGGATTTAACCCAGCTCTGTGTAATAAGACATAAATACGTTTCAAAAGAATCAGGTGTCAGGATTTCTTCTTGACAGACTTGAACTGAAACGGATTCTGTGTTCTACTTTATACTCACCACGTGAGATCAGATACGAATGTTTCTCCGACTGTGCGTGTTACATTTTGTGAACGACTTGCGTTGGCTCACTCCGCTGGGACCGCCGACACGTGTGTGACATTGATCACAGGCTTGTATTGTTTTTGATGCCATGCTATTCAAACGGATAATATTTGTTCATAGACATTTTACGACTATTTTTCTCCAAATTCATTGCCACTGGATCGGGTTCTTGTTCAAACAGCATCAGTTACTTCCATGCACATGTTGCTCTTTTTATCACATGAGGTATAACCGGGCTTGGGGAGTAACGGAATACATGTGCCGTCGTTACGTAATCAGATTACAAATAAGATGTATTCCCTTACAGTTACAGGAAAAACTATGTATTACAGGTAAAAATGGGGATTACTTTGAGGGATTACAATTTCTACAGAGAGAGAGAGAGAGAGAGAGAGACGCCACACGCGGGCAAAAAAAAAGACATAAAATTACAAAGATGTATGTTAGGGCCACACTAAAAAGAAGAAAAATTACACCTAATTTAAGTTGTATTTTTTTTTTTTTTTTTTTAAGTATTCATTTTTTTCGGCTTTTTGAAAAAGCTTCACGGACGGGAGGAGGAAATGGCGACCGGTATTCACTGGAACTTACTCGGAGCGAAAGTTTGAGCTGTGAGTCCAGCGGCATGCTACGCCCTGTAGCTTCTTGCTAGTTAGCCCGCTAGCCTACAACCATAATGTGAGTTACACCTCTCACCAATTCACTATTTAAACATCATACACAACATATGCACGGCTAAACTTGTGACTGGGAAAAAGTTTCATTTTGCAGTTGATGTCACACATCGTTATCCTAATTTGATGACGATCTAGCTAGCTAGCTATGCTTTCAGTGACAGTTCGAAAACAGCATATGGACATCAATCAATCAATCAATCTATAGCCTACATGCTTTTTAATTACACAAGGATTTTTGCTATTTGTAGTCCCTATCGCCCCCGCAAATAGCAGCGGCACATTGTATAGAAGATATATTGTAATCCAAAAGTAATCCAGTTACATTACTTTAATATTATGGTACTTACATTACTAACTATTTTTTTTAGCAGGTAACTTGTAACTGTAAAAGGAATACATTTTAAAAGTAACCCTCCCAACCCTGGGTATAACCATAGTGAATGCTTTAATGTTGTTGTTTACTTGGCTTCTTGTGGTTTTGGAACAAGCAGTGGTGACACATTGTCCAAGATACAGTACTGTGTTGAAACTTGGTTGGAGGTCTGACTTTTTGTAGCCACATCACATCAATATTAGAAAATACCTTCTTTTTTTTTCCCTTACTGACTGACTTGAACTGTAGATCAAAGGTAGCTATTGTTTACGTTGCAGTCAACATCCCCGACTTGCTACATAAAACATGTGTACCCTTACTGCCAGTTGCACTGCATAATTTAGCATTGTTTAGCTTAGCTTTTAAAGTATTTATTATTTAGATTCTATTTTATTATATGATCGTTCTCGAAACACAAACCTGGAATTGCACACAATTTTCGGTTTGTCTGCGCCGTCAAATACAATAAAGGCTTTCTATTCGTTTGTATTCTATTTTGGTAAATGCACACAGATGCAAACACGACATGGCAGCGGTTCCCAACCAGTGTGCCCTGAGAAAGCACAAGAAACACAACAACGTATTCATTTACTCATGATTACATCCCACATCTTTTGGTCAAACCACAAATAATATCCAACTAGTCTTTTGCCCTGCCTTATTAAACATCCGTACTTTGGCCTGTTTTACTGCCGCTTCTCCTCTGTTTTCGTTCCAGTTGATTGTAAATGGTATGATAGAGTGCAGACCACAGCTGGATTATCTATCCAACAAACATGAACACTTCCCAATGACGGTTTAACTGGTGCCACACTCACCCGAACCCGACCCGTGTGGAGAAAAAGTGTCAAAAATATCCACTCGTGGACACAGCGGCTTAACATATCACTTCATTGCATCACATTGCAGTGATACATGCTGACAGTCTGTCATTGTATATTTGCCGCACACTATATCTCCAGCTCAACCACGTCGCACTCTTGAATGCTTTAAATCATTTTCTATCATGTAGCTCATGCATTTTTTACTTTTGAACATCCAAGGTTTCCAATAATTTCTCTTATCATCCTCTCTGTCTGACTCTGCCGCTGCCTCGCTCTCCCTCCGGATTCGGGATAAAGAGCAGAACAATCCTCGATAGCGGAGAGAGAGAGAGAGATTACCCTTCCTGATCTTTTCGACAGACAAAAAAATAGTTCCGTGTAAAAGCCGTCCTGAGAGGGTTGCCAGCTCGCTGCTGACTGACTGCACATTAGCATGCAGCAATGAGGAGGAAAAAGACGCGTTACCCCTTTTGACCTGCCACTTGACTTCAGAATGAGAGGGTACGAGAGCACCCGTGCTATGTTCAAACCTGTCACCGCAATGGTAGCGCACTCGCAAAAAGGATTTGGAAAAATGGAAACCCGCTTCAGCATGTCTAACATTTGCTTTCTGTGCCAGGTACAAAATGCTTTCCCCTTTTCAAGAGACTAGACAAAGCGAAAGAGGCTTACGAGCCATAAAGCAGCCAAGATTTGTTGGCTGGGGAATCCAACTTTTGCAGCATTTTGTTAAATATGTCAGCGACGTGTAACTAGCTGATGATACGCAGGAAACATAAATCACTGGCAATTGCACTGCTTAGTACAGAGACAAGCAAGAATGAGCAATTGCGTCTAATTCTATTTCTATTCACTTGTCATTCTAAACAAGACTAATATCACGTTATTAATATTTTATGCATCCCACTTTTTTGAAATGCATCTCCTTCCACATAATTCATCCGATTCACATCATTCCGACTTCAACATGTTCCAAAAATTCACGCCATGGAGGCTAGTATTTTTCTAATGACAAACATTCACAGTTTTCACAAAATTCCACATTTTCACCCCAAAATTTGCCATTAATTCCCGATGAGACCTAATTTTCCCCACAGATTGTTGATCATTCAATCCCAATGGCAAATATTACATTCCCATGTGAAAATTAAACTGTTGAGCTCAATTCAATTCAATTCCCCTTTGGAGCGATTTGCCTAAAATTTCCACTGACCAAAACAATCAACAGGTTTACTATTGACCCCCCCCCCCCCAAAAAAAAAAAAAAAAGTAATTCCCAAAGATACCAAAGACACTTTCAACTAAACAGATTGACATTGTTTGCATTTGAAATTCAAAAAAAAAAAAAAATCCTGATTAATTCTCAATTACACATTCAACAAAACAGATTCATGTCCTACCTATGCCAAATTCTAAATGCTTAATTCATTTAATTTACTTTAGGAATAACCTTAAGAATAATTTTTCAATGTCAGAAATTTCCATTTGTCGAAAAAATAAATAAAAATGTAAAAAAAAAAAAAAAAAACACAATTCCCACCCCAAAAAAATAAATCCCTATTGATTCCAAATTACTTACACGTAGCATTCAATACATTCAATATAATTGCTTTCACATTAATCTATATCTTTCAATATCATCCCACAGCATTCAAAATCATTCCACAGTTCAATATTTTACATTGTTAACCCCACTGTTAAACTCAAATTTATGCATGTTTTATCTTTTGGGTCAATTTGACCGCAGAAGTTAAAACTAGTGATGGGAAAATGAAGCTTCATGAACCACTTGCGATATTTTTTTACTCCTCTAGTTGGTGCTTTTGGTTTAAAAATAAGGGCAGTGCAATGGAAAATGATAACATCTTGACTGCATCTTAACACCAAGAGCACCACCTAGAGGAGTTAAAAGTATCGCAAGTGGTTCATGAAGCCTCATTTTTCCATCATTAGTTAAAACATCCAGAAAGTGATGACTCAATTCATGCATTGGAGGTATTATTTTCTATGTTGGTCATCTGGAGTTCACCACAAGTAGAATAAAAACACAGCTGAAAGATTTTTTTTTCATGCGTCTGTCATATTTTAAAAAAATCGGTTGAGATGTAAAAAAAAATCCGTAAGTGTATTTCACGGTTAAGCTGCTGCTTTACCACCTAATTAGGAAGAGCATGAATTATGCATCAGCCGGTGTCATAAATGGAACCGGCACAACATCCGCCCTCAATGCAGCCGGATGAAGTGAAGTCATCTGCAGGTGACAAGCCCAACGTCCACCTTGCATCGAGGAACTATCGGAAGAAACAGGCTGATCAAATATTTAACATTCAGTCAGTATAATAAAATATTTGCCTTTTTTATTTTTTATATCAGCCCACTGCAGTAAGCTATGAAGGTCATGTAACATTTGACTGCACATAGACTTCTTTCAATACTTCACACAATATGATGGTTGGAAATGACGTTAATGTCAAGGTGATCAATGAAAAAGTGGTATAGAAAATGAATAGATGAATTCCTAATGGACACATTTTGAGGGGAAACTGCTATGGAAAAAGTTAGAACAAAATGTCACTTCATTTACAGCATTTAAATCTGATTTAAAGAAGTATTGGGAAATGTTCTCTTAACTCATCAAAATGGCAATTTTCTTCAAATCTATTTGGTATTAACTCATTCACTGCCATTGACGGCTATAGACGTCCAAAATTCATTTGAACTATTTCTATCAGTTTCACATTTTTTTGAGTGTGACAACCGAGATTATTTTATTGTACATTTAGAACGGATATAAAATTTGTGATTATTCGTGAGTTAACTATTGAAGTCATGCGACATAATTACTAATTACAATTAAATACTGAGCTCTCCAGGAAAAAAGAAAAGAAAAAAAATTACAATTAAAAAAATGTAATACTCGGATGCCCCTAATTTTTAATAATCTTTTATTTTATTAGGGGCAACAGGTGTTTTTTTTTATTGTAATTAATCACATGACTTCACTAGTTAACTCAAGATTAAACATGAATTTTATATCTGTTCTAAATGTACAATAATTTTTTTCTAGGTTTTCATACTCTTAACAAAAGTGGAAAAAAAAGAAGAAAAAAAAACCTAACCCTGAAACTAATAAAAATAGTTTAAATGAATTTTTGACGTCTATAGCCGTCAATATCGTTCCATATATTCAATTTGCAACACTCCGCATGCATTCTAATATTAGCATTCGGCTTTCAGCATTCACACGCAATTTCTCCAGAAATTGCACACCTCTAATACTTCACACTATTTCTCGCAATGAACAAAGATGTCAAAACATCATCAGTAATTGTTGTATCATCTTTAATTTGTTTTTATTAAAAACTAAAATACTGTTAATGCATCATTTTAGAATATGACAGAACAAAAATAATAATAATAATAATAATTTCTCAGTAGAACCTGGCATTTTTTGCAAAGTCAACAACTTAACAAATAGATTTTTGTCACTCCGTAAAAAAAAAACAAAAAAACAATATTAAATTAGCATATATATTTTTTACAGTGTTTATTTTGTACGTTAGGATTTTGTATGCACCAAATAACCTGCCTGCTGATCCCAAGCAGTGTTTACTAACAATAGGTCTGCTTTAGAGGGTCAAAATGAGTGGTCTGTTTATCACATGGCACCCGAGATATTAAAAAACAAAAATAGTAAACTACATTTCTTCACAAAAATAATAAAATCAAAAAAGGTGGGCGTTTTTTTTTTGTTAACAAAAAAATACATTGTATCAATAGACAAACATAACACATAATATATGGTGCATGAGGCTGACACATTGCAAACAGTACTTTACATTTTTGGTGTGCTGGTGAAACTTGCTACAGCAGATTTACTGAATCAGGGATGGCGGAACAGCTCAAGAATTTCAGAAGAAAAGGCTTTTGAATATTCAAGCACTATCTACATTTGAACTATTCTCCAGCAACAACGCTTTACTGGGGAGCGTTCGTTTTCAAGTCATTCTCTTCATTATTTAGAGACAGGGAGGTTTTCTCAAGTCATACTTGTGGGAATTTCCTCCAGTGAAAAGAGCCACAATCCTTAGACACGACACTGCCGAGCTTCAAACTAAGACAAGATTGGAATTCTTGTTGACTTTGGCTATCACTATGACAATCAATGAGCTGATTTGAATCTGGAATGGAAAGTCTGCAGGTGAATAAAAGTGCTGTAAGGACACACGAACATCATTCAACATTCATATATTTAAAAAAAAAATTAAAAAATGGGTTTTTTTTAGTTATCACTCCAACAAGAGCAACTAGGAAAGAAAATATGTTTCTGTTATCGTTGACATTTTTGGATGTTAATATTACTCTGTGTTTTCTGTCATATTGTTAATGTGTCACTTAAGACTTGGGCATCCAGTGTGAGCAAAAAGAGTACACATCTCAGACTGCACAGCAATATTCCTGGCAGTTCATCATCTAAATATTGTATATTGGAAGAATAGTCAAGTAACAAGCTGACCAAGCTTAACGGCTCCCTTCCAGAGTCCGAAAGATGGTGGAAGTTAATTTAGTTATATATATATGTTAGGGGTGTGCCCAAAAATAAATTCTCATAAGAATCGCGATTCTCATTTAGTACGATTCAGAATCAGTTTTAAATGTCCCAAAATCGATTTTATGTAAATTATTTTATACTGTCTTCTCTTTGTTTGTGTGTGCCTTTATTGGGAGCGCTGTTCATGTTGTACCTGATTTGGCCACTTAGGGGCAGTGTGATTCCACGCGGTCTGATACACTGTTAAGTTGTAGCCACATTAGGGAGTAGAAGGAAAAAGTCACGATCAAGTTATTCCAATAAAAGTAGTTTTTTTGCAGCGTGGAGCCGTTCTTTTGTGTGATAAAAGTGCCGCGTGTAGCGCGCTAATTAGCATTAGCGAGTCAGACTGGAGTAGACCATTACAATTCCTTGCACATCTATAGATTGAAGCAAAAATCATTGTCAATCAAATCATTTTCGAAAATCGAAAATCGGTTCTGAATCGAATCGCGCACCCACAAATCGGAATCGGAATCGAATCGTGAGACATTCAAAGATTCCCCTATTTATTAAAAAATATGTCTTTCCACTTTTCTCTCTCTTCTTCTACCCTCATCGTTAAAAGTAAGTAAGTCACGTTAAACCGACCATAAAAACCAGAGGAAAAGAAAATATTTGAAATGTCCTGTTAAAAATTGTTTGCAAATTGTATAATCATTTCAATATTTTGCCACTTATAAAAAACTCTCAAAGTGCTCATATCTGTCCAAAAAGTAATTACTTTGGCTCTCCTAAATGTTTATACAGCAGACCATTCAAAAGTAAACCTATCTTTAAAAACATCAATTAAGCGCATATTTGTATATCTACAGGTCATGTATCTACAAGTAGTGTGCAGAAATACAGTATAGTTAAATCATTACGTTTGGCAAAATATACTATAGTTATTGTTGACAAATATAGATTAAAATGGCAGATCACAAAATAATCTCACAGTTAATGAAAGCAGGAGAACATTTTTTTTTAGAATACGAGGTAATGTCTTAAAAGTTTCCACAACGCTTGCGTGTCCTGCACTGTGTGTGTTCAAGCGTCGCGTGTCCTCATTTGATAAATAAGGTTGAGAAACAAGTTCTGAGGTTGAATTCTGCAACCGTTACAGTGCCAGGAGCACATGAAAGCAAGGCATCATCATGGCGACAACGGATCCAGTCAATCTGACGCTCCTGGATGGGACCTTCACTTTATCGTCCTTTATCGGTGGATGATGATGATTATGATCACTCGATTCATCTGGATTCACTGAAAGGACAGCACAAATAAGAGGATTTGATTATTATATTATTTAAATTTGTTCACAACTTGTGCTTTTCTAAAAAAATAAATAAATAAAAAAACACTTCCTGATCCAACAGATGAAAAATCCAACTAGATTAAAATGATAAATGGAAGCGAGAAGAAAAAGAAAAAGAAAAAAAACTTTTTCGGGGAGTTTGTTTTTTATGTATTTTTTAATTTTATTTTCTGTTTTTCGGAATATTTTTGCTGTTTTACTGAATATAGTTTTCTGTCACAAAAATATTATGAAAAACAGAAAAATTAAAATGAAAATACACAAAAAACAAGCTCCCCGAAAAAGTTTTTTTTTTTTTTTTTTTTTTTTTTACTGAATATGGTTTTCTGTCACAAAAATATTATGAAAAACAGGGGGGCTTCAGAAAAACAGGAAAAAAAATATTCTAAAAAAACAGGGCAAAAAAATTATTTAAAAAAAAAAATGGAAAAAAATTACTCAGAAAAACAGAAATTGGTGCTCTGTTTTTTGGAGTATTTATTTAATTTTTTTTACCTCTGAACTGCCAGTTGCCGACTCGCCAATGGCAGAAAATTGTTTTTTTTCTGTTTTGTAATTTATTTATTCATTCATTTTAAATAATTCACAATATTTTTCTGTTTTTCCGAGTAATTTTTCCTCCTGTTTTCTGAATATTTTTTCCCCGTTTTTCGGATTCTTTTTTATGACAGAAAAAAACTATGCAGTAAAACAGAAAATAATATTTAAAAAAGCAGGAAAAAAATGCACAAAAAAAACAAAACTCTTAAAAAATATATAGATGGAAAAACAGGAGGTTTTTTTTTTTCAAGTGATGCAACATGCTTCCGTAAAATGGAGTGCACTTTTTTTTTTTTCAGTTTTAACAGTTTTTGTTCAAAACCAAGATAAAGACTGCAGCATCTTATTCTAATCTTGACCTTATCACCCCCCCCCCCCCCCTAAACAACTTGGGTTACATACCCAAGTTAGTTTATGCATTTTAAATTGCAATTCCCCCCCCCCATGAGCTGTCGGCATCCATTTTGTTGTTTACACCTCTCTGGAAGGCCCAAGTGCGTCGGGAGGAAATTCACAGACCTCTTGCGAGCAAAGTGTTTTACTGATGTTTCCTCCAGACACCCCAGACATCTTGTTCATCCTCACAGACGACGGCAAACGCCAACACAAGGCCAGCAGCTCGAGGACTTTGGAGTCGCACACTTAAACCTGAGCGTCATAAATCTGCCAAAAGCAGGATTATTCTTACCTAACCCTTTTCACAGTCAATAAAGGCTACATTGCGAGAAATGAGAGCGGCTGCAAAAGCTTTGTATTGGATCTTCAGTTACACTTTTATGATATCCACAATCAATTTCATTTTGCTCATTGATTTTTGATTCTCGGATAATTCCATAAGATAAATTGTCATTACAAGAATAAAACTTGATCACTGCTGCATCTGAATGTGGCCTGAAATCAAACACCTATTGATCCACTATCAAGTAGTCCTCAGGACAGCCATTTGAATACATTTAGCTCATAGAGTGAAAATCCACACGTAAATTGATTTTATTTCCCTTTTTTTTTTTTTTTTTATCTGTACCAAAGAGTCTCCAATATAGCAGTAACACAAAATTGTTAATTTACGGATGAATTAATTCATCAGATTATTGTCCTTTTGTACCACCAAAATAATTATTAATTATTAATTAATGGACATTAGGTCTCACCTTCTAAAAAAAATAATAATTATGCTTTTCTGAATAATTTTTCCTCCTGTTTTCTGAAAAAAAAATCATATTTTTTACTGAATATAGTTTTCTGTCACAAAAATATTACGAAAAACAGGGGGATTCAGAAAAACAGAAATCTCTTCTGAAATCCAAGTGAATTGTTGCAGACTCGCTAATGATGGAAAATAGTTTTTTTCTGTTTATTATTATATATTATTATATATATTATATATATTATTATTTTAAATAATCACCCCCGGTTTTTCTGAATTTTTTTTTTACGTTTTTCTGAATAATTTGTCCTCCTGTTTTCTGAATATTTTCCCCGTTTTTCGGATTCTTTTTTTATGACAGAAAAAAACTATGCAATAAAACAGAAAATAATATTCGGAAAAACAGAAAAAAAATGCACAAAAAAACAAAACTCTTATAAAAAATATAGACAGAAAAACAGGAGGGTTTTTTTTCAAGTGATGCAACATGCTTCCGTAAAATGGAGTTGTTTTTTTTGCAGTTTAACAGTTTGAATACAAATTTTGAATTTTGTACCACCAAAATAATTGATGACACATAATGTTCTTGCTGGACATTAGCTCTCACCTTCTAAAAAAAATAAATAATTATGCTTTTCTGAATATTTTTTTTTCATATTTTTTTACTGAATATAGTTTTCTGTCACAAAAATATTACGAAAAACAGGATAACAAATTATTAAGAAAAACGGGAAAAAATTACTCTAAAAAACAGAAATTGGTGCTCTGTTTTTTAGAGTAACTTTTTTTTTTTTAATCTCTGAAATCCAAGTGAATTGTTGCAGACTCGCTAATGATGGAAAATAGTTTTTTTCTGTTTATTTATTTGAGATAATCGCCCCCATTTTTTCCCCCAAAAAATAATAATTACGTTTTTCTGAATAATTTTTCCTCCTGTTTTCTGAATATTTTTTAAAACAAAACTTTTAAAAAATATAGACAGAAAAACAGGAGGGTTTGTGATGCAACATGCTTCCGTAAAATTTAGTTTTTTTTTGCAGTTTGAATACAAATTTTGAATTTTGTACCACCAAAATAATTGATGACACATAATGTTCTTGCTGGACATTAGCTCTCACCTCACAAAGTCATTACCGGAAGTACACGCAGCTCAACAGAAACTGCTCTGTTGCTAAAACGAACGCGTTTTTAGCTTGCTTGCTAATATTAGCTTCAAGTTTGTTTGACAGAAAGACTTTAACAAGCTTGCCGAGTGGTTAGGATGTTTGAAAAGGTTGGTTGGACAATAAGGCCCAGTCTGAAGAGAGACATAGGTCAGAAAAAGAGGCTTACGACTGAAGTAAAATCAATAGCTACTGATTCCTCAAGACTTGGACCACAAAGGATCAATAGCACACTAACTGCCGTAGAGAAGAAAAAAACACTCAGCACATAAAATGGTGAAAAGTTTCTTCTTTGTGGTTGTAAGGGGTGTCAATATTACAGTATATTTGTACAGACGTCTGCCATTCTTAGCTTGTGTAGTCCAGTCTGCTGGTTCACATTATGTCCCCTTAATCATTGCCTCTACTGCTTTCGGATGGGGTTGCTGTTGTTATTTAAATGTAAACTGGGATCATGATTTTAATTGGAACCATTTCCTCATTTCCACAAGTAAACAACTACCGGTACATTCATAAATAAATAAATGTATACATAAATCCATATATATCAGCAGTTTTAAGGATATTATAGTTTACTGCCATCAGTGCTCAAATGTTTGCTTACATATCAGAGCAAAAAAATAAATAAATAATAAATTCGCCCAACGACCGTATCTGAAAAACCTCACAAGTCAAGGTACCAGCTTGCTGAAGACTCCAGCCCGGAAGCTCACCACCATTTAACCACATTGATTTTGGTGTGATTTGACATTATTAGACCGCTGCCGACAGTAATCAGCCTGAAATAAACCCTCAACCCTGAGAGAAATCTTTTCAGCCCGCACTGAACAACTCAAGTTTGAAGGACTACGCAGGCATATGCTTAAGAAGAGGACGCACAAACCAACAATTTACTTTTATAATCCTATGTGTGAGTGAGTGTGTGCGTGTTGGGCGAGTTCAGTCTGTTTTTGTGACGTGGATCCTGAAAGTCTCCTCACCACCTTTCCCTGAATGAAGGAAAGAAGGAAAGAATGAATGAAGGAAAGAAAGAAAGAGGAAAAGAAAGGAAGGAAGGAAGAAAGAAAGAAAGAATGAATGAAGGAAAGACGGAAAGAATGAATGAAGGAAAGAAAGAAAGAGGGAACGAAAGGAATGAAGAAAGAAAGAATGAAAGAATGAATGAAGGAAAGACGGAAAGAATGAATGAAGGAAAGAAAGAAATAGGGAAAGAAAGGAAGGAAGAAAGAAAGAAAGAAAGAAAGAAAGAAAGAAAGAAAGAAAGAAAGAAAGAAAGAAAGAAAGAAAGAAAGAAAGAGAGAAGGAAAAGAAAGAAAAAGGAAAGAAAGAAAGGAAGAAAGAATGAAGGAAAGAAAGAAAGAGGGAAAGAAAGGAAGGAAGAAAGAAGGAAATGAAGGGAAAAAGAAAGGAAAAAAGAATGAAGGAAAGATGGAAAGAAAGAAGGAAAGAAAGAAAGGAAAAAGGAAAGAAAGAAAGGAAGAAAGAATGAAGGAAATAAGGAAAGAATGAAGGAAAGATGGAAACAGGGAAAGAAAGGAAGGAAGGAAGAAAGAAGGAAATGAAGGAAAAAAGAATGAATGAAGGAAAGACGGAAATAATGAAGGAAAGAAAGAAAAGAAAAAGGAAAGGAAAGAAAGAAAGAAGAAAAGAAAGGAAGAAAGAATGAAGGAAAGAAGGAAAGAATGAAGGAAAGAAAGAAAGAGGGAAAGAAAGGAAGGAAGAAAGAAGGAATGAAGGGAAAAAGAAAGGAAAAAAGAATGAAGGAAAGATGGAAAGAATGAAGGAAAGAAAGAAAGAAGAAAAGAAAAGAAGAAAGAATGAAAGAAGGAAAGAAAGAAAGGAAGAGAGGAAGAAAGGAGTTCAGTCTGTTTTTGTGAAGTGGATCCTGAAAGTCTCCTCACCGCCTTTCTCTCTCGGCTTCCTTTTTATCATCACCTATTTGTAGAAAGTGTTTGTGTCGCTCCAACACGGTCTTATTATAACAAAATGGCTGATGTGTTTTGTAACAGCAAAAACCAGAAAGGAGAAATCTGCCGCGCTACAGCGTGGGAATGTATTAACATTTGGAGACACACTAGTAGACAAAGAAGAGCATCGCTTCTCTATTTCATCTAAGGCTTGATAAATCGCAGTGCAGATGAAGAAACACGTTTGGAAGAAACTCCAATATTCCTTCTGTGAGCCCGGCTGGAAACAACACAAGCATGGCAGACGTCATGTTAAAGTTGAAAACATTTATATTAGCGTTACATTTGCATTTTATTGTCATTCTAATTGGGTTGTGTTAAAGTGTGAAACTTTGACATAATCCCAACTCAAAGTGGATTTAGTGGATAAGGTTGTGTCCGCTGGGTATATACGATGTTTACAAACAAAACACAGTTAATCACTTTTCGGCAGCAGTCAAAATAAGTGTAAACAAGAAAGGCAAGTGCTTATTTGTAAAGCCAGCGGATTTCTCCTTCATTTGTTTTGTTTACTCTGGAACAAGATGAACTGAGAAGAGACGCTTAATAGTAAGAAACCACGCGAGACCACTTGGAGGGACGTCTGAGTGTTGGCAGAACAATTGAAAATAACTGCGTGTTGGAGACGGTATCCCACTTTCATTAGGCTTTGACATTCACAGAATACAGAATAAACAAAGTGTTTGTCTCCAAAAATCCCATCAATTTAGAGTGCTACATTCATTTGCCAGTGAATTATCTTTTTACCGTTTTTTCCTCCTTTTCAATGCTTCCTTTTAGTCGAAAAGAAAAGCAATACACACATACATATATATGTTAACAATTGCGCATACATAACATAATAAAATATTTTTTTTAGCTGAGAGAAAGAAAGAAAGAAGGAAATGAAGAAAGAAAGAAAGAAAGAAAGAAGGAAAGAAAGAGGGAAGGAAAGAAAGGAGGAATGAAAGAATGAAGGAAAGAAAGAGGGAAAGAAGGAAAGAATGAAGGAAAGAAAGGAAGGAAGAAAGAAGGAAATGAAGAAAGAAAGAAAGAAAGAAAGAAAGGAAGAAAGAATAAATGAAGGAAAGAAGAAAAGAGTGAAGGAAAGGAAGAAAGGAAGGAATGGAGGAAGAAAGGAAGAACTAAAGAGGGAAAGGAAGAAAGGAAGGAATGAAGAAAGAAAAAAGTAAGAAAGAAAGAAAAAAGAATGAATGAATGAATGGATGAATGAATGAATGAAGGAAAGAAAGAGGGAAAGAAGGAAAGAATGAAGGAAAGAAAGGAAGGAAGAAAGAAGGAAATGAAGAAAGAAAGAAAGAAAGAAAGGAAGGAAGAAAGAAAGAAAGGAAGAAAGAATAAATGAAGGAAAGAAGAAAAGAGTGAAGGAAAGAAGAAAAGAGTGAAGGAAAGAAAGAAAGGAAGAAAGGAAGGAATGAAGGAAGAAAGGAAGGAAGGAAGAAAGAAAAAGTAAGTAAGAAAGAAAAAAGAATGAATGAATGAAGGAAAGAAAGAAGGAAAGAATGGAGAAAGAAAGAAAGAACATATGAAGGAAAGAAAGATGGAAAAAAAGAAAGGAAAAAGGAAAGAATGAAGGAAAGAAAGAAAGAAGGAAGGAAAGAAAATAGACAGCGGCGCCTTGCTTGAACAGACCGAGAAAGGATTCAATGGACAAAATCTGCAGAAATAGAAGCGTCGGACTGGAACATAAAATGCTTGCGCAATTAGCAAGTAAAGTCCGTTGGTTGTGAATTGGCTGCCGTTGTTTGCTGACGCACACAGACAGATCCTGCCCGCAACTTTAGTGGTGCCGCCAGGGACGCCCGCCGTGGCGAAGCAGGACGACAGCGGCAAACCAGCGCACGCCATAAACTGTTAACTCGAGCGCCGGCTTAAACGTCTCTCGAACATTCAAAACTGATTTTCAAATTGGAACTTGAGATGGAGTCGGCCGTAAGGTCACAGCACTTAAATTGCTTTAAAAGACCACCACTCCCCTCTTTTAAGTTCCATTGTATTTCTTTTTCAATGCATTTATAATGGCCATCAATTATATGTGAATTTTCGCCGTTTGCTGTCGAAAAGGGAGTTCATAATGGATTGCTGGTAAAAAATATGAGAAAACTGCAATGATGAGAAGTTATTCCCAAGAAGGCATGAATTTTTTTAAACAAGTGACATTAGTAAAAAAAAGTCAATCGGAAGTATTATGTGGGAATTGTCGGCAAAAAAGTGTGGCGAATTAAACGTGCCTGAAATAATAATAAAGAATCCGAATAACAAAACCATTCCCGCAATAACTTAAAAATATAATATATATAAAATTAGCCAATGAAAATCACACATTGACTTTTATTACCATTATATTGTTATTAACTCATTCACTGCCATTGACGGCTATAGACGTCAAAAAAACATTTTAAATATTTCTATTAGTTTAACATTTTTTCCCACTTTTGTTAAGAGTATGAAAACCTAGAAAAAAATGTATTGTACATTTAGAACAGATAGAACATTTGTGATTAATCGGGAGTTAACTATTGAAGTCATGCAATTAATTACAATTTTAAAAAAATTATTCCCTAATTTTGAATAATCTTTTCTTAATTATTTTTTTTTAAAGTTTATTCAAAAAAATGTTACCGACATTTTTTTCCATGTGTGTTTAGTTTGCCGCTCTTATAGCAGAATAAGGTATCCCAAATATTGATAACCCCTCTCAGTATGGTTTTGTGTTGTTCCACTCGACTGCAAACAGCAATTAAAACATTTTGTCAAGTAAACCCTATCGTCAACAAATCCATAAAAGCAGACTCATTTATTGCATCTACAGGACTGAAGTGTCTCATCAGTGTATATATAATCTGTCAAGTTTGTTTTCGTAGGCGACACTGGCATTAATAAGCAATTATTTAACGGTTTTGTCAGGACAATTTTCTTTGAAGTTTTCTTTTGAAGACATCAAAAACGTCGCCTAATTTTGTTGACGTCAAGAACAAAGCCACTGTTCATGAGTTTGTGACTAACTTTATACATCAACGTCTTATGACACAAACAAATACTTATTTTGGAGAAGAAAGTAGAACATAACCATTTTTTTTTTTTTTACAGTACAGCCAACCAAAGGACATATAATAAAATCAAGTGCCTAATGTACCGCCGTCACGTAATCAGATTGCAAAAAAAAAATGTAACTGTATTCCATTACAGTTACAGGAAAAAACATGTAATCAGGTTACAGGTACATTTATTAAAAAGGGGGATTACTTCGAGGGATTACAATTTCTACGATGAGAGAGAGAGTGTGAAAAAGGACGAGAGAGAGTGCATCTCTCCCCACCCCCAAGCCCCCCACCCCACCCCCGCCCACCCCGCGAGTGGGACCGTTGCTACAAGTCGGGGAGGTGGGAACGAACGAACTGACTAGTCGTGTCCTCCACGCGCGGGCAGTTTGAAAAAGCTCCACGGACGGGAGGAGGAAATGACGACCGGTATTCACTGGAAATTACTCGGAGCGAAAGTTTTAGCTGAGAGTGCAGCGGCATGCTACGCGCTGTAGCTTCTTGCTAGCTAGCCCACTAGCCTATCTATCTATCTATCTATCTATCTATCTATCTATCTATCTATCGATCTATCCATCCATCATCCATCCATCCATCGTAGTTAGCTAGCTAACTACAGTATCTAGCGAGCTAGCTATGTAGCTATCTATGTAGCTAGCAGGCTACCTACTTACCTATCTATAGTAGCAGGCGAGCTAGCTACATAGCTAGCTACAGTATCTATCTATCCATCCATCAATCCATCCAACTGTGAGGTGTGGTTGCTTTCAGTGACAGCATAACAAACAGCATATGGCCTTCAATCAATCAATCAGTAGCTTACATGCTTTTTAATTACACTAGGATTTTTGCTACTTGTAGGCTTATTTTTATTTTGTCTTCATGAGCATGCTCATTATTGGAGTAATCCAAAAGTAATCCCGTTACATTACTTTAATATTATGGTACTTGGATTACGTTACTAACTACATTTTTTAGCAGGTAACTTGTAACTGTAATGGATTACATTTTAAAAGTAACCCTCCCAACTCTGCTAATGTTACATGGTGTAGATACCTAAACCAGACATACTGTAGAGTTATTTGACAACGCCTCCTATAAACCAGTCACCTTCAATCAGGCCAGTCTGCCTTTTGTCTGATTCAATTTACCTTCAGCAGCGTACGGATTTCAAATGTCTGGACTCTCACCACCCCCCCCCCCCCCCTCCAATAAAACAAGCATCCATTCCTGTCGGTGGGCAATTATAGCACAGAGCAGATCAATGGAATCTAATTCAAGGACGCAGCATTATTCTACAACACAGAGAGAGGCCTGTGCATCTCGGCATGGGCCCAACAGAATGATTAAGTGCTTTGCTCATATCCTCTATAGCTCTGCCGCACATGCCACAGTGCGAGTGCTCGTGTCCCGGATCCCATCACCCCAGCCTCTATTACATCCGAAGAGCAGTCAATACGGGGATCCGACCGCCAGTCACTCACGCTCAAATTGCACGCACACCGGTGGAATACAAATCCGACTGCAAAAGTCATTGCTCTGCCTGCACCTGTGGCCGGAGCCACACCTTTTATACAACGCATGTATAAAAATAGCTCAAGTTGTTAACTGAAAACAGTCCATCCTCGCAACCCTGGCCATGTTGGGTAGCATGTTACAGTACTGTCACAAAAAGGTTTCATGTGTGTGCAACGTTTCATGCGTGTTCACGTGGGTAAACAGCGCGTTGCCACGGCAACAGCGTGCAACGAAATTACCAGCTATTAAAATATCACATTTTACGCCAGGCTCGACGTGCGGAAAGTTTGGTGAGTTTTTGTTCATGTTTAACTCATTCACTGCCATTGACGACTATAGACGTGAAAAATACATGTGAACTATTTCTATTAGTTTAACAATTTTTCATTTCATTTAATTTTTTATAAAAACCTATATTTTTTATTAATAGATATAAAATTATCATGCGATTAATTACGATTAAACGCCCCTTATTTTTATTTCTTAATTAGGCCCATTACCATCTGTTCTAAATTTACAAAAAAAATACATTTCTAGGTTTTCATACTCTTGTTAGCAAAGTGGATTTTTTTTTAAACTAATAGAAATAGTTCAAATGAATTATTGACGTCATTAGCCGTCAATGGCAGTGAATGAGTTAAGGTCTCAAAAATCTGATTTTGGAGAATACTAATAATAATAAAAATAATGAGAGCTAAAAAAGAAGCATTCCACTTTGGAGCAGCTCAGGCCCTAATAAGGCCTAGAATGGAAGAGAAAAAAGGTCAGCTGGTGTAAAAAAAAGAAATTCAGTACACTATAATTCAAACCTCGGATTAATACATACCAATAAAATCCTTTTCTACACACAATGTTACTTAGTTTCCCTTTTAGAATGTTGGCCAAATACATCAACATATTCATTATTAATTACTATAAAGCGAGTCTGCCATTTGGAAAAACTAAGCTATTCCCAAAATTGCTTCAAAACAATATTACAGACAAACAATCATTTCTGTCAAGTTATAAAAGACACGTTGAAAACAATTTCATTAATATTGTAACAGAAAGATTCAAAGAGTGTTAACAAAAGGAGAGAATGTCGTAAATGTTTCATGCGCGGCGCTTTCCTCCACAAAGCAAAACAAAAAAAAAGCACAGAACGGGCCAGTTCAGATGGACGCGTGCTGCTCACGTCAAAGCCGCCTTTCTCCATTTTGTCCACTTTTATTTCAAGCCAAAAAAGCCAAATAAATCTGAAAAGCACAAGGTCATTGTGCTCAGTTATGGCCTTCACCAATCCGTGTGGCAATGAATGCCAAAGGATGTGCTCGTGTACGAGTGTGTGCTTGAATAAAAGAAGATTAGAAGTGCTTAAAAAGTGATTGAAAATGTTTTTCTTCTTCTTTCCAATCTAAATGTTTCAGTTCCGGATGAAGCGGCGGGATTTTGTGATTAATTTTTATCATACAAGGTGACTGTTGACTGAACAGAAGGTACTATTTTGATAGATGTGGGAAAGAAAAAAAAAAACTGCAGTAAGTGATGACGAGACACTCATCACAACGCATCGCATCCAGGAAACAACACATTATTGAAGGCGTTGATGATGATAACTAAAAAAAAAAAAAAAAAAACAATAAAAAAAACCAAGCAATCTCAAGCGCAACAGCAGTGGTAATATGAGATTTTAATGAAACACCTTGATCGCAAATAATCTCTCAGTCTCATGAATAAAATAAAAACGCTTGTATTGAATGTGCAAAGAGATGATTTGCTAAATTAGCATGATCACACCCTCCCCACTTTTGATGTAACTCTTAGGAGAAAACACAGTTTCCATAATAAACTTTCTAAATGTGTTCTGATCTCCTTCTTATTAACCTTCCATTAACCTTTCCATAAACACGGACGTCTCTGAGCTTTATTTCCTGGGATCGCACAGCAACAGGCATGGCCCAAATTCATCAGACCAGCTGTGGAATTGCTTATGGTTGATTAAGCCACTGATCGCTCTTCGCCACGCTGAGGATGAAGAGCTGGCAGAAGCTGCAAGTGAGCCGGGAGGTTTAAAAAAATAAAATAAAAAAATAAAAAAGACATCTGGTGAGTCTGCATGTCCGACTTTACTCAGGTCGTTAAATAAACAGGAAGAAAGAAATGCTTGTTTTTAAACTTAACTTCCCTAACAGCTGTAAAGTGTAATGTACACTGTAAAAAATATAAATAAAAGAGAGAGTAATATCTATTTGATTTTTTTTCCCACTCAGAAATTCTAAGTATTTTTTTTTAATTTAGGAGTTGTACATTTTACCAGTAAGTTACTCAAGTGTTGAGGAACAAACTCATGACCTTCAGGTTGGGAAGGAGACAGCCACTCTACCACCTGAGTCATGCCACTTGGCCGTTTGCCACAATAGTGCATTACTAGTGTGTCCAAAATGAGACCAAAAATGAGACCAAAAATGAGACCAAAAATGAGACTCTTGGACGTACAAGGACTCCGCCTGACACCATCAATATACTAACCCACAGCAGGAATGGCATGGCTCAGGTGGTAGAGTGGCTCCCAACCTGAAGCTTGTGGGTTTGTTCCTCAAGCCTTGAATTGCTTCTTTTTTCTTTTTTTTTTTTATAAACTGGTCAAATGTCCTCAAAACTCTCCTTGTAAAATTTACTTTGAATTTCTGTGTGAAAAAACTGCCAAGATAAGCATGCCAATTCAAATCCTGATTTGTCCTCACAGAGGGAGGATTTGAATAGAATTCTCCCCCAAAAAATTTTCTTTGAGTATCGTATTTTTTTGTACTACTACTACTGGTCCTGCGACTTATACTCAGGTGCGACTTGTGTCTAATCTCTAATGAATGAATGTTTTTGTCACATCCATGTGATTTTGCTTGAAATTTAACATTAGATTTGTTTCTTCCAAATATACTTTAATAATCAGACTTTAATAATGACATTATTGAGAAGATTGACATATGCAGTACACTGTAAAAAAAACAACAACGTAATATTTACTTGAAAAATCTAGTGACGTTTTTTCACTCAGAAATTCAAAGTAAATTTTACAAGTAGAGTTTTGAGGACATTTTACCAGTTTATTTAAAAAAATTAAAAATAAAGCAAATCAAGGCTTGAGGAACAAACCCACAAGCTTCAGGTTGGGAGCCACTCTACCACCTGAGCCATGCCATTCCTGCTGTGTGTTAGTATATTGATGGTGTCAGGCGGAATCCTTGTATCTCCAAGAGTTCCGTTTTTGGCGTCATTTTGGACACACTCGTAATGCAGTATTGTGGCAAACTGCAAGAGTGGCATGACTCAGGTGGTAGAGTGGCTGTCTCCTTCCTAACCTGAAGGTCATGAGTTCGTTCCTCAACACTTGAGTAAAAAAAAAAATTCTAAACAAACTGGTAAAATACCCTCAAAACTCTCCTTTATTTACTTTGAATTTCTGTGTGAAAAAACTTAATTCGATTTTTCAAGTCAACATTACTTTTTTTTTTTTTTTTTACAGTGTACTGTATATAGCAATCTTCTCAATGACGTCATTGTTAAAGTCAGATTATTAAAGTACATTTGGCAGGGAAACAAATCTAAACTTAGATTTCAAGCAAAATCACATGGATGTGACAAAAACATTCATTCAGTCATTTTGCGTGCAAGTCCGAGCTTTAATTTAATCAGACACAAGTCGCACTTGAGTAAAAGTTGCAGGACCAGAAAAACTATGAAAAAAGTGTGACTCATAGTAGAAAAAAAATACGATACTTAAAGACTCAAAGAAAAAAGTCACACATCTCTTGAGTCATTTTTGGGGAATTCTATTCAAATCCTTCCTCTGTGAGGACAAATCAGGATTTGAATTGGCATGCTTATCTTGGCATGCCCAGGCAACCACTCTGAGGACATCAAACACTTGCAGGCACATCAGGATCCTGAGCACACAGAAATGTCATGCATTGAAAAAAAGAAAAAGACAAAGTTGCTTCTCTATCTGCATCTCACCATAAAATACATTGAATTTTTTTTTTTAAATGGTAACCAGGCATACGTGAAGAACAGTGTGTGTGTGTGTGTGTGTGTGTGTGTGTGTGTGTGTGTGTACGCACGTGCGCGTCTGCCCCAAAAAGACCTCATCCTAATTGGCGGAGCAGATTCCTGAAGCTTCCCCAGTAGATGATTAACTTTGTGATCCATTAAGTGGCTTCAGCCCCTCAGCAAGGAAAAAAATCACCCTCTGGACTTCCCTCTCAGGATTAGGACAATCCCTCGGACCTCATCAAAGGGACTCCAAGGTGAATAGGGCTGCTGACTTTCAATAAAAAGTCAGTGAAGAGACGGTAGATCAGCAGCTACTCCACTGTGAGTGCCAGAAGCCAAAAAAGTCAAGCACGTACGCTACGTGTAGATTTGTGCAGGATTGTAATCGTTTTGCAATTTTCATACTTAGTAGTTTACTTAGTTCATTTTATTTCTTCTTTTTATTTTTCCGAAAATGCTTGATTTTAGTTTAGTTTTTATTAGCTCTGGTATTTTTTTTTTCCTAATTCTTGTGTGCAAGATTTTAAAAAATATCATGGTAAGTATTGTGTAGCGAATATTAAACAAAAAATATTATTTTAAAAACATTTTTAAAACAACCATCTAAAAATCAAATACAGATGCTGTATACCAGGACATAAATCGAATTATAATAAGTAACGTTATGTAGTAATGTTATTTTTGTCAACGAAAACTAAACTCGCCAACACACATTTTTCACCGGACTAAAGCTAGACTAGACTAGACTAGACTAAAACTAATCCAACGGCTATAACATTCCAACAATAATGTTAATCCGACTGCTAACTAATTTACTAGCTCATAGCATGGAGCCATATTAGCTACTTGTTGATATAATTACGTAATTGTCTGGGTGGAGGGGTTTTTTTTCCATCAAAAAGATAAGAGAACATTTTATGTGAAATGGTTTTAGATCCGAAATGTTCAACATAATCTGCTGACAAAAAAATACAGCGTTTTTTAATAATCTTTAAGTGGCGTCAGGCGCTTCCATTTTTTAATTGTAATTAATCGCATGACTTCAATAGTTAACTCACGATTAATCACACATTTTATATCTGTATTTCTATATAAAAAAAAATCGAGGTTTTCATACTCTTGTTTACAAAAGTGGGGGGAAAAAGTAATACTAATAGAAATAATCCAAATGTATTTTTGACGTCTATAGCCGTCAATGGCAGTGAATGAGTTAATTAACCATAATTAAACCTCATCTCAATCAGTACAAGGAAGCCAAACTTTGGGTCCATTCCCTCACTTGAAATGAAGAGCGAGAGAAATCCAATGTCATGAGCATCATGACTTGTCTGAACTGCTCAACAAATGATAAGAAACTGCAAGGCCACACAAGCTTCTTTTTTTTAACTCCACTTCAAAATTCCCCGAGAAGGTGTGAATGTGGCATGAAATAAGGTACGGAAGCATGGCCAATTGATATTTAATTAATGCCAGGTCTGACTGGAGGGCCCCGGCTCATCTGCTGCACGTCTCATCCATTATTCAGGATTTACAAGTGGGCTTCTTGCCACATCAAACTTTCCACGCGATACAGAGCAAAGATGTTTAGTAGATTGAACTACTGCATGTGCATGGAGCAAAAAAAAAAAAAAGTCAGAAGGAACTCTGTAGATCTTCACCAAAGTATTCATTGTAATGTGTGAAAGCAGGTCAAATGCTTTATACACACCCGGAAGCTAAATGATTGCACCCATCCTTCAAAGAAAGAAAAACGACACAATGGTGGAAAGTGGAAACTCTGGCCCACTGTTTTTAATGAAGAGCAGGATGGTTCAGGTTCACGTGGGGCCCCCCCAGCCCAACCCCCCCTCACCTCCATCAGCCTCTCTAAATTTTAATGCACTGCACCACTTTGAGGGTCATATTGTATATAGACAGAGCAGAGATAATGGCCGCCATCTAGTTACTTGATGCGGGGGGCCAAACACACGGACAGATTTTACGTGAACTCCCTGGACTGTCCTCTCATTTGTACTCTCGAGTACCTGCGGGATTTAAGTGCTACATAGCACATCAACAACCACTGGCAGGCTCACTACCCCGTGCCATGTCCTGTCCTGTCCGGTGTGGCACAGCATTTCCATTACAGTACAGTGCTATTGTGCTGTCTTTTCCATTTGTTTTGGCTCTTTTCTCTCTTTTCTTTCTGTCTGTCCCCTCAAAAACTGCGTTCTGTCCGACTGTGTTTTCCAATAAAAATCACAAAACAAACAAGCACACAGGGAGGATTTCAAACTCCCCTGTTGCCCAAAAAAACTGCTGCAGCATAAAAAAGACAAACAGGTCCATCATTCTGCATGACCAAGCAGCTGAAGAGGACAGATTTTTATTTAACAAAAAAATAAATAGAATGACTAAGAACAAAACATTGTATGGGATGGTAAATTTATACCGACTCTAGTTTTTTATTTATTTACTTTTACTTTTATTTCTCTTTTCTTTTGTTTTGAGCCATCCTTTTTCTAAGCACATCTTCGACTGAACTGAACTTCTAAATAAAAGAATAAGGTGCATAAGTTCACATTCTCTGTGTTATGACTGTTTTGGTTTGACTCATGGGTTCATCGTGTTGGTATGATGGTGCCAGTTGCTATGTTACTTGTGATGATGATGATGATGTATTAGCCACTCTTAGTTTGTCTAGTCCCTTGTGATGATATTTGTAGTTGCTATGCAGTTGCTATGTCACTTGTGATCATGATGCATTTAGCCACTCTTAGTTTGTCTAGTCCCCTGTAATGATATTTGCAGTTGCTATGCAGTTGATATGTCACTTGTGATCATGATGCATTAGCCACTCTTAGTTTGTCTAGTCCCCTGTAATGATATTTGTAGTTGCTATGCAGTTGATATGTCCCTTGTGATGATGATGCATTAGCCACTCTTAGTTTGTCTAGTCCCCTGTGATGATATTTGTAGTTGCTATGTAGTTGCTATGTCACTTGTGATCATGATGCATTTAGCCACTCTTAGTTTGTCTAGTCCCCTGTAATTATATTTTTAGTTTCTATGCAGTTGCTATGTCACTTGTGATGATGATGTATTAGCCACTCTTAGTTTGTCTAGTCCCCTGTAATGATATTTGCACTTGCTATGCAGTTGCTATGTCACTTGTGATCATGATGCATTTAGCCACTCTTAGTTTGTCTAGTCCCTTGTAATTATATTTTTAGTTTCTATGCAGTTGCTATGTCCCTTGTGATGATGATGCATTAGCCACTCTTAGTTTGTCTAGTCCCCTGTAATGATATTTGCAGTTGCTATGCAGTTGATATGTCACTTGTGATCATGATGCATTAGCCACTCTTAGTTTGTCTAGTCCCCTGTAATGATATTTGTAGTTGCTATGCAGTTGCTATGTCCCTTGTGATGATGATGCATTAGCCACTCTTAGTTTGTCTAGTCCCCTGTAATGATATTTGCACTTGCTATGCAGTTGCTATGTCACTTGTGATCATGATGCATTTAGCCACTCTTAGTTTGTCTAGTCCCCTGTAATGATATTTGTAGTTGCTATGCAGTTGTTATGTCCCTTGTGATGATGATGCATTAGCCACTCTTAGTTTGTCTAGTCCCCTGTAATTATATTTCTAGTTGCTATGCAGTTGCTATGTCACTTGTGATGACGATGTACTAGCCACTCTTAGTTTGTTTAGTCCCCTGTGAATATATATTGTAGTTGCTATGCATTTGCTATGTTACTTGTGATGATGATGTACTAGCTACTCTTAGTTTGTTTAGTCCCCTGTGAATATATATTGTAGTTGCTATGCATTTTCTATGTTACTTGTGATGATGATGTATTAACCACTCTTAGTTTGTCTAGTCCCTTGTGAAGATATTTGTAGTTGCTATGCAGTTGCTATGTCACTTGTGATCATGATGCATTTAGCCACTCTTAGTTGATCTAGTCCCTTGTGATGATATTTGTAGTTGTTATGCAGCTGCTATTTAAATTGACCGTGTAATTTTTTTTCTTCTTTTTTGTAGAGAAAATCTAAACTAAACACATTCTCGTTTTCAAATCAAATTTTTTTCATCATTCCAAGGATAAAGAATGGTTAAAAAAATAAATAAAAAATACTATGTCAATCATGCCTCTGATGAGCGTACTGTATCTAAACCTGCACAAATAATCTTCAGCATGACAAAGCAAAAACCTGCAGGAAAAAAAAAACTTTTACTTTTACACGATTCCAGGCAAAACTACAATTAGCAACTAGATGCAGAGAGGGGCAAATTAAGTATTTAACAATACAAAATAAAATCAAGAAGCCTACAAGAACTATCCAACAGAAAATCAGCAGTCCAACAGCACATTTTGTTGTTGCTTTTATTTCCCAAAGAGAACATTTAATTCTGACTTGAAGTATGATACGGCATCATTTGCGGATGGAGGTTAACTGGGGTCATCTGTCTACACCCAGACGTGGCCCATGTTTTATAAAAATAAAAAGTAAAATGTCTTACTTTTCTCAGGAGTCCACAGCAGTGTTATTAAACTGCCTAGCTGAATTATGATGATAGATCTCCACACCAAAACTTTGGACCTCCGGTGACCACAAGCTACACTCCAAAATATAGAGATTGTATGTGCAGACAAATAAAGTCTGGCTCAATCAACACAGTAGCAAGAGTACAGTATACACATAAATACGTGTACACACATACGTATATACACACTACAGGGTAGGGAATGGCCAACCAATTATGCAAGATGACAAAAGCGGGAGAATCCATCCGTCTCTGTCTGCCAGTCACAACCATGACTGTTTGCCAATTTCCCACCAGGCCCCAGTGACAAGCCCCTGGATGGCAAGTGTGATAATGGATGGTTCTAATGGTCAAGCCTGGACCACACATTAGGAATCAGATCCATTCTCAGCATTGCACACAGGATGTGCCGGCCAGCAATCAATGCCAGGCTAATGCGCGAATCGGAGTATGTTGAATGCCGGTATTGCTGATCGATAACTATTCATTAGCAGCGATCACATTTGCACAAATAAGGCACTTCATAATGTGGAATTGGGTCATTAACATGCTCAATTAAGATCGTGTGGCAGTCAGCATGGGATGGAGGATCGCAAGTGCTAATGGAGGCATGCTTCGGATCCTGATCGACAATTGTGGATGGATTGTGAGGTCTGCCAACTGGGCGACAACATCTTTACTTGACAACGCGGCCCGTGTACATAAATTGTTCAAGTTGTCACAAGCTCAGAGTACTTTGGCCACAGCCTCATTATAATACTGATTATTATTTTTTTTTTTTCTGGAGAAAAATAATACTGATTATAGTGTACTGTATTATGTTCATAAGTATACCAAGAAAAAAAAAAAAGTAAAATGCAGAGCCGCGATCTTTATAATGGCACATAAAGTGTGTTATGATTTAAGAGGTTGAAAAGGTTACAGTCAATTATTAGTTGTGGTTTGTGTGACCATGGAAACGGCGAGAGCCACTCGGGATCACTGATAGACATCAGCTGGGCGAGTGATATGATCATGTGGTTGAAATACTGTTGACAGAGCTCCAATTTTACTCCCAGACGGTTATCATGATGTCCAATCTTCATTCCTTGTCATGTCCTTTCCATATTCAAGTTACGTACACGTAGATTTGTTTGTTGTTTTTATCTGAAGCTACCAAAACAAAAAAACGCACCGACCACAACTGCTCAATCCAAGAAAATCCAATATAACTGCTGTCTCAGAATTCAACATAACATAACAATGCTTAAATATGAAAAACACATTATTATAAAGAAATCTTTTGATAACGCTATGTGAATAGGTTGCATTTTTTTTTTCCTCTCCAGGTGATGCTCTTGGTTTAAAGATAAAGGCGAATGCAAAGGAAACTGATTACATTTCCACTGCATTTTTAATCCAAAAGGGCCATCTAGAGTAAAAAAAAAAAAGTTAAATCGCAAGTGCTTCATGAAGCTTCATTTTCCCATCACTAATGTACAGCATCTGCCCATCCTGTGTTTAAAGTCCGCCTTTAGATTGTTCTGAAACTCCAAAATCTTTCTGGCATTTCAAAATTTTTTACATGAATCTGGAATATTGTTTGTTCTCATCGTCATTGTTACGCAAAGTGCGGTCTTTAAGACGCAGCATTTAAAGGCGCAAAATCAGCCATTTTGATAAATCACACTGTATACACTCTGAAAACAGTTGGGTCAAAAGTAACCCAATTATGGATCAAAAATGGACCGATACACATTATGGGTCAATTCGATCCAACTTTCTGGGTTGTCTTATATAAAATGTAAGTAAAGGATCTGACCAATATTAATGAGTTGTTTTACACTGAAAAAACTATTTCTTGACTCAAATTTGGGTCAAATAGACCCAAATAGAGGATCGGTCCATTTTTGACCCGTTTTTAGAGTATATGCTAAATAAATCTATTTGCATTAACTCCTCCCATAACGCGCAAACTGATCTGCACGTCAATATAGCGCGTTTGCAGATGCGATTCTGGTTGTGCCCCGGTTCCAAATCTGTTTGTATGCGCAACCAAATTTGCGCCCAATTTTCCCGCATGAATGCCTTTAGTAAATCATCTCTTTTATCTGTGAAACAAAAATAAACATTTCAAAGTCATCAAAGATCATGTTCTAATGTTGAAACCATTTGATCAACTTCAAGACCTCCCTTCTTTGATCACCGCGACGAATGCAATGTTTTCCTCTTCGGTAAAAGCCTTTTTCCATCCATTATGGCTGGAGGTCACCACGGAACATCAGTCTGAGTAGATTGACCCTTTTCCTAGGAGGCACTGAAATTTTCTCCATTCACTGCTTTCACCTGCCGTGTTTGTGTGACCGTGTGGTCATGCCGAGGTCTTCTGCAACAAACACGTACCCTGTAATGTTTTTTTTTTTGTCTGGGACACGCGGACCGGGAGGGAGGCTGATGGGAGAGCAGTGTGCGGGTTTGATGCACATCTGAGGGTGACCTTGCAGGCCTGAGGATGAAGGCTGAGTGACATGAACGGGAAGAGGAGAACACCTGTCCGTCATATGTCAGGGTGATGACAGGTGCTTTGGATCATGCAAGCAGGTGATGTAATCAAGACTTGGACAAGAATGCTGTAAATATTTTTAACCTCATTGGTCCTTTTGGCCGGATAGAATTTCCGTCACTAATTATCAACCATTCATATGACGTTTAAAAAAATAATAATAATTATCTTGCATTTTACCCATTCAGAATGCTTAATATATTGTTTTGTTTTGCCAAAAAACATTTGGCCTTAAACTCAATAAATATTTACTTGTTATACGACCTTGCGGGAGAAAAAAAAATGCAGCTAAAGACAGATGGTAAGTTACAATGACAGATCGTACAAGAAGGTGGAAAAAGAAATGCAAGCCAAAGGGCAGCAGATGAATCCATCCCAAATGTTTTTAAAACACTCCGGATTTGTGTGTGTGTGTTTTTTTTTTTTTTTAGGTTGAACTTTAGGTCAAACTGTGGACATGTCAAGAAAAAAAATGGAAGAAATAGTGCAGTGTACTTCTATGTGAGATTGAAGAAAAAAAAATATTAAGCATTCTGAATGGGTAAAGTGCAAGATAAAAAAAAATTAAAAAAAACGTCATATGAATGGTTGATAATTAGTGACAAAAATTCTAAACATCCAAACGGAGAATTAGTCATTGGCGGTAGGAGCAAAAATGATGCGCAATACCCAAAGGCAAACAATGACACGGCCCCAAACAATACGATTTACAATTAGGTCTCCATTATAGCAGAAGAAATAATAATACTATTTCGGGGCTGGGCTGGAGCTTACAAAAGAGATTTGGGAGCTTCTAATGCATCTATTTAGTGAGTTGGAGTCAGAGAATTTATATCCGCACGCAGTGTGGCGTGGGTCAATTAATCCTAATGAAGAGTTGGGCTCCTCTTTTCATTGATAAAGCAGACTTTTGTGAAAAGGTCTCTGTTTGTGACACCGAGCTGATTATTAAAACAGTACGTCCAATAATGTGTGCTTGCCCTTTTCATGGTTCATTAGGACAACGGGAAACCTTTCCGGATGCAAGAACCAGCTCATTAAGCTCACCATTAAAGTCATTTTAGGTTTAATCAAATGATTGAAAAGCGGGTACTGCGTTATGAATTTGAAGGCAGAGGAGTTAGAGTGGTTAAAATGCATTGGTAGCAATGATTAGGAATGATGAGAAGGGAAATGTTTTTTTTTTGTATCACCTTGCAGTGTAGTTGCCAAGATCGGTCTTGGTCTCGAGGCTATTTTTTAAGGGGCGTGGTCTCGTTTTGGAATGGAAGGCATTTTTACTCTGTCTTGTCTCGGGCAAACTCGGGATTTTGCTCATTTTTTTGGTCATTTTTCTGTTTTTGGCCCGACCTCAAAAAGTCTTGGTCTTAACTTTTAAAAGTCTCAGCAACGTCTTGATCTTGGTTGTAGTGGATGTGTTTTGCTAAGGTATTCGAACTGACAAGATAAGTTTGGATCTTATCTGTCTTAATCTGAAAGACAACAAACTTGTGTGATTGTTTTGGACGCCCAAACGTTAGGCCCACCTCTGAAACTGTGGCCGGTGACAGAAAGTCAGGATGTTATCTTCAGTCGACAGTGGAAAAAATTGTTTTTAAAGGTATTAATTGTATACAAAAAATAATGTGGTTGTCAAATTCATTCTGGAAAAAATACTAAATTTTTACTGCTGAAAATGGCTCAATGAGTCAAGTATCAAGTGGGTGCCTAAGTATTTTGACGGCGTATATTTTGTCCTTATCCGCTGCACTTGAATTGTCAGATATCCGATACATATCAGATGTGTACCCACATTAACTCATTCACTGCCATTGACGGCTATAGACGTCAAAAATTCATTTGAACTATTTCTATTAGTTTAACATGTTTTCCCACTTTTGTTAACAAAAGTGGGAAAACCTAGAGTTTTTTCTATTGTACATTTAGAACAGATATAAAATTTGTGATTAATCGTGAGTTAACTAGTGAAGTCATGCGATTAATTACAATTTTAAAAAAATTAATCGCCCGACGCCCCAAATTTTTAATAATCTTTTCTTTTTTTAAATCTAGTCAGTCGATTAAAATTTTCAATTGTAATTAATCACATGACTTCTATAATTAACTCACGATTAATCACAAATTTTATATCCGTTCCAAATGTACAATAAAAAATATTGTTTTAGGTATTCATACTCTTATTAACAAAAGCGGAAAAAGTGTAAAATTAATATGAATAGTTCAAATGAATTTTTGACGTCTATAGCCGTCAATGGCAGTAAATGAGTTAAAAAGAAACCTGATTCAGATCTGAAAATATCAGACTCCATGCCGGGGGGTTTTCTACTTACCGTGACGTGACGCGCATCCGAATTGTGCCACTTTGAGAGTAAACAAATCAGAATGGTGTCACTACGTGGCACCCAATGCAGTATAAAGCCGAGAGTTGAATTTCTTTTTGGGGATTCCAATGAGTATGACAGCGTGAATTGAAAATAAAATGAAAGAATCTCAAGCAGTCTGCAAAGACTGGAACTGTTTTTCTGTTGTACGGACGAATGCTTCCTCTCTCATTCGGTTTATAAGTTGACCGTCTCCAATTGCATTTACGTTAGTATTTCTTCCATATGAAAAAATGGTCCTTTTACGTGAATATCCATTGAACAGTCTTGTGCATGTGTAGTCATTTTTCGACATTGCATTCCTTGGCATGCTCGGTTCTCCGTCATGTTGCCCGCTCTGTGATGTGGCCTTTCAGTCTTTCAACTTCAATTACTCTCCCTCCATTTGCTCTCACCAAGCTATATTTTATCCTCCAAATGGTTTCCAAGAATCATTGCTGGAGATGCTCTCGTCATTCGGCTGGTGGGTTGCGTGTGGGCGAGGTTAATGATGGCAATTCCACTCTTGGATCGCGCAGCCTGTATGGCGGTCTGGCTAAGGGGGGTTATCAGCAGCATTGCTGGCACATTGTTGTTCGGGGTGAGGGGATTGATGTGGACAAGCAGCCATTAGCGGTAGTTAGTCCCAACTTGAGGGATGTATTGGCAGGTTCTTTTTCTTGGATTCTGCCAGGCGTCACTAATTGATGACTGGAACACAGTTTTTCATTAGTACACCTTTTCATTATTTAAGTATCGCCGTGTGGTGAAAATCGATGTGTTTTTGTTTTAAAAGACAGCATTATCTGGATGATCTATAATTGCATTAGGGGTGTCAGGTGATTAATTTTTTTTATCGTAATTAATCGCATGACTTCAAAAGTTAACTCACAATTAATCGCAAATTTTATATCTCTTATAAATGTACAAGAAAATGTGCAAAAGTTTTCATACTCTTGTTTACATAAAAATGGGGAAAAAAAAGTCAAATATAAATATGGCTGCTTCTTTCAGTAAAAGTGAGTTGAAATTAAAAAGAGGTACTGTACTGTAAAAAAAAAATGAGTGTGATATTGATTTGTGTTAAGGTCATTTTTCTGCCACTAGATGGCATAATTGCATTTTTCTTTTCATATTAAGAGCTATCCAATCTTTAACATGAAGTAGCTTGTGAAATTCTGCGCATCTTTAAAATTATAAAATACAAATTGAACCCAATCTCCACAAATATATGCATTATTATTTAAAATATTATTCCTAAATTTTGGCATGGATGTGTCTGCTGCGTTGCAACTGGAATTTCCCCAGTACAGGCTTTCTAAGTAAGGGGTAGTCATTAATCGTGCATTAAAAAAAATAGTAGCATTCAAGTCACTTTAAATTAACTCAAAATTAACGCACTAATTTTGTCACCCGTAATTTGCATATGTATCCTACTTATCCGATGAATACACAGACAACCCAAGTAAACAGAAAAACAGTTTTTAAATGTTGTAAAAGTCCTCAACGTCATTACTAGATTGGGGTCAGAATCAACAGCATTGTTTCAAAAAATGCTATTTAGATGGTCCAGCAGTTTTCATGTAATCTTGCTGACAAACGACCAGAAGCGGGTGAAAACAAAACATCTTTGCTGAGGTAATGACCACAATAGCACACCTAAAAGCAACTGAACGAAATGAGCCATGTGAAAAGAGCGGTTGAGAAAAATCTTTGAAAATGAAAGATATCACATCATAGTTTATGGCTCCAATCCAAACAGCACTGAGCTTGGTCCATCACAATTTACACGCACTTGTGACAGCTCTGTCTGCTTGCTGCCGCTTTTGCCTTTGGTGTCGTTTCCAATCCCCCACAGAGCTCGGTTCGTGCGTGCGCACACTCACGCACACACACACACACACACACACACACACACACACACACACACACACACACACACACACACACGTCCCTTCAGTTTCAGGACTATGTTGCCTGACAGGAAAAGGGGAGACTATTGTTGGTTTGTAATCACAACCTTGGGGTATATAAACTTTTTAGCAAAACTGTAAATGTACAAAATCGAAGCGCCGCTTAATAACACAAAAATGCTATGAATCGCCACCAAAATTCACATGTAGGCTACATCTCTACTCATGTCAACTTTTGGCATGAGTAAAAAATAATAATAAATAATAATAATAATTGTAAAAAAATAAAAATAAAAATAATAATAATAATTGTAAAATAATAGTAATAATAATGATTGTAAAAAAAATAATAATAATAGTAAAAAAAAATAATAATAATGATTGTTAAAAAAATATAATAATAATAGTAATAATAATAAAAAGAATTGTTATAATAATAATAATTATAATAAATAGAATCACTGATTCATAACGCATTTCATACACAATCCAAGTCAATATGCCTCACATACTGTAATTGCAAGTACATTTAAAAGTAGTTACAAACAGAGATAAAGAGATTTAAAAGCAAATTAAAGAAATAAAAAATAGCTTACTAAAATTACAGTGCAAGAACGAGATTTTAAAAACACAATTTCAAAAATACCTTTCAAAGACCTTAACCGTAGGTATGGGGGGGAAAGCATCATTTTGAACCTAGATAAGCAATTTACAATTTGTTGGGATGTTTGAAATCTCACTCTGATAAATCGGGGGAACCGTATTATACAAGTGCAAAGAAAAAATGCTTTTTAAGGGTACGTATTATACACGGGTGCGTGTTATTTATGTCTCAGTTTTTCTTGACACACCAGGTATTCATTTTTCAATTTGTTTGTTATCATTGTATTTCGCAGTAGTAGTAATATTTAAGTAGTCTAGTATTAGTATTTGTATTGTACAAACGGACTGCCAAATGCTTAAATGTTGATTCCAAATAGTATTGTGGTGTCCCTTAATTAAAAACATACATACTCATGCAATGCACTTTTTCTTTGATCTGTTCTAGGTCTGCTAGTTTCCCTTTACAGCATTTCTGAATAATTATTTTGTTCAGAGGGATCATTTAATTGACTTGTCATCATACAATCTTGAAGTGGTCCCAATCAGGCTGACTGGACAAAAGGTTGCGAGCCACGCTGCTGCAAAAAGATTTGCATGCCATTATTACAGGCATGGAGGAGGGCGAGAATCACAGCAGGTGAGCTAATCTGATCCGATACTGTAATGAGGGTAAAGAGCTTTCTAATAGGCACGGTCTAGTGTTCCGGGAAACCTGCAAGCACCTCTCGAAGAAAGGATGCTCCAAAAATATTTCTTGCTTGTAATCCCTTCTCTTTCCGGAACAGAACATCATTTACAGTTTCGGATATTTGACAGTGGAAACGATGGCAAAATGTCCTCGGTTTCCCGTGCGTTGAGTGCAGTTATGTCCGTCATCACTCAGCATTATCAGTAGGGGAGTTCTATATTCAGCAGCACTTTATTGCAGTGCTGGTGGATGGACAGACGTTGTAATCAAACACCCGCAGAGACACCATTAATTAATAAGAGTCACACCTAAAGAGAGTCTTTTTCCGTGCCCTGGTGTGCTTACTTCTTCAAAATCGATTTGTGTCTCTCCATGCTGCCACTGTGTCTGACAGATGTTGTTTTGCACGACAATGCTCACAAGGCTGCCAGTCACAATGTCTGCAACTGAGTCGAGGTCGGCCTGATAAGAGGACGACAGCCGCCTGTTGAGTTTTAAGCAGAGAAAAACAAACTCTTAGTTGTTCTCGAGTGCAGCCCTTGCTGCCAGGTGGTGGAAAGCCAAAGTTTTGTGTTGGATAAAGAAGAAACTAAAAGCGAAGCATCAGCCAGTAATTTGTCCACACCTGTTTTTGATTGTGATTAATATGTGCATTTTCCTTTAGCTTGCCAGGCGGACATTAGGTTTATTTAGCTCTTTTAGTTTGGTCTAATTAGAACCTCACAAAGTCTCTCGATTTTCATTCATTCATTTGAACTATTTCTCTTAGTTTAACATTTTTCCCACTTTTGTTAAAAAAAGTGTGAAAACCTAGATTTTTTTTTATTGTACATTTAGAACATATATAAAATTTGTGATTAATCGTGAGTTAACTAGTGAAGCCATGCGATTAATTACAATTAAAAAAAATTATTGCGTAACGCCCCTAATTTTTTAAATAATCTTTCCTTTTCTTTCTTTTTTTAATTAGTGGCATCAGGCGATTATTTTTTTTTAAATTGTAATTAATCACATGACTTCACGAGTTAACTCAAGATTAATCATGAATTTTATATCTGTTCTAAATGTACAATAAAAAAAATCTAGGTTTTCATACTCTTGTTAACAAAAGTGGAGAAAAAAAATGTGACACTATTAGAAATAGTTCAAATGAATTTTTGACGTCTATAGCCGTCGATGGCAGTGAATGAGTTAATGACCTTGATACGGCTTCAGCGGGGATCCATAGCACTGCTATATGATCAAGGATTAATTTAAAAAATGTAATCGCCTGACGCCCCTAATTTTTGAGAATCTTTTATTTTTTTAAATCGCGCCAGGCGATTAAAATTTTCAATTGTAATTAATCACATGACTTCAATAATTAACTCACGATTAATCACAAATTTTATATATGTTCTAAATATACAATAATAAAAAAAAGGTTTTCATACTCTTATTAACAAAAGTGGGAAAAGTGCAAAATTAATAACAAAATTAATGTTTTTGATTGTGATTCATATGCGCATTCTCCTTTATATTTTCAGGCAGACATTAGGTTTATTTAGCTCATTTAGTTTGGTCTAATTAGAACCTAACAAAGTCTCTCGATGCTTGTTTGTTAGAATCTCACAACCCGGAGTGGAATAATAAAACAGCACAGTGCGAGTGTGAAAAACTGCTTTGCATTATCATAAATTGAGTTAGGCACTGGTTTGATGTGATTAATGCAGGTGTATTTTTGTCTCATAAACATCTAAGCATGAAGCAGCTTAACCCTATGATTTAAGTATTTTTGGCTACTAACAAATAGTAATTAGCCAGCTCCTATTTATCATGCTGTCAAATGATTATACATGCACAACCAATTTAATTGCCAAGAGTGGTGTAGAAAGAGCAAAAGCACACAAAAACATACACATGCACTGATTACACTCATTTGGTGTACAACTATTGGTGAAATCTCTTGGTTCCAATGTTCTCAAATATTCCTTATTTGATTCCAAAACACTTCCTACTTCTCAATTATTGTGCTCGTCTGTTCTAAGTCATTTGTTGTTCGGTCTTATTTTGAAATGAAATTATGTTTTTAAGGCTAGTTGTGGTCAGGTGTCAGTGATTATCAGGCTCACGAAGTAACGGAATAAATGTGCCGGTGTAGAAAAAAAAAAAAAGACAACAAAATATTTTACAGAAAAAAATTCACATAATCAGGTTGCAGTTTTTCCGGAGGATTACAATTTCCGTACAGACAGAGAGACACCGTCCTTTGTTTGCCAAACGGGACGGTTTAAAAGTATCAGGGAGGAAAGGAGGAATTTCTTGGAGTGTGGTCACTGAAAGACTGATTTATGTTAAATAACATACAAAAAAAGTTGGAGATTTTCCGTGGCGTCTCACTACGGGGGAGTTCGTTGCTAGCCCGCTACGTTGCTAATGTGAGTTCCACCTTCCAGAAGAATCACCTACTGACTTACTAGTTAAACATCATATTTACAATAAAAATGGTTCAACTTTTCGCAGTTGACGTCATGCATCGTCATCATCGTATCATAATCACGTGTGTGTGTTTTGTATGGTTTTCAATCAATCGAGCAATCAAACCATCTACCCATCTATCTACCTACCAACCTACCTGTCTGTCTGTCTGTCTGATCTACTGTATCTTGATACCTTGCGCTAACTAGCATCTATCTAGCGACATAGCAAGCTGTCAATCTGGAGATAGCTAGCTAAGAAGCCACATTACTATCTAGCTAGCTAGCTAGCTAGCTAGCAATTTAAATACATGCATTTTTATCTTGTCTTTATTAGCGTATTTGGTATTGGAGTAATCCAAAAGTAATTAAAAGCAATCAAGATATATTTCTTAATACATGGTACTCGGATTACGTTACCAACTATATTTTTTTACCATTTCACTATAAACTGTATGGGGAAACACTTGAAAAGTAATTTATGTAGCGGTTTGACTTTGATCTTTCATTCCTCGCCGGAACGCCTTGTTACATCCCCGGTACCGGTATTGTTATCTTCCATGCATACATTTTCTTCCCAGTGTTTTTCTTGTTGCTCGCTCCAAGTTTTGATTTCCTTCTCTGTTGTACTTGGATCTGGCTTCTAGTTTGTACCTATCATTTTTTGTTCATTACTTTGTTCTTTTTGAGAGGTTATTCCTGGCTTTTCCCAGCGCTTTAAGTTTTGGACTGATTTCCTTTTGGTTCTTTTTTGAGCCTCAACATGTTGCAAGCTCATCCGCCGCCGCACCGTCCTCTGTTTATTCGTTACTTACTTTTGTTTCTTTATTTAATAAAGTGCATTTGTTACTTTCGTGTCAGTGTCTGCTTCTGGGTTCTAATGTCCATTCGTGTAAGCCCTCAGGCATATTTGTTCTACGCCTTTTAACAGAAATAAAAAAGAGCATCCACAGTGAACAGCTAACTACTTTGTTATTTGTTAGCTAGCACTTTGTTGGTATGCTAACAAGCTATGCTACATTAAAAATATTTGCCAAGACATCCGCCCTTCTATGCAGTCAAGAGAAAAATGAGGGCAGACTTATCAAATGCGTGTAGGAGGAAGAGCTATTTTCATATCGCACTCCTGTAATGTTTTAGTGAAGGTTCTCAGTCATCTGTGTCACGATTATCCAAGGAAAGATTCAAAAAGGGGAGCTCTACCAAAAACTCTTGGATGAAAATATCTGAAAGTGCGCCCTGATGCTCCTGCTCAGGCACAAATGATCATTTAGTTATGACTACTGCCTGTGCACGTAATAATATAATAATGACGACCAGAGTTCTCATGTATTAGTAAGGTAACGATCTCCGACTACTTGTGGGTTGGGAAACTGTCAAGTTAATTTGCTGGTGCCTCGGCTGACGTGACGCTAGGCTCGCGTGATGCTAGGCTCGCGTGGCCTCTTGTTGCTTCTTGTCAGGTTGACGAAGATCTCACGTTCACATAATTATGCCTAATGAGGATAATCTCTCAAATCGGGCCTCTATTGTTGGCATTGATCTTCTCCTATTGAATTTTCTTATCAGGCTATACCATCGAGAGCATGTTCTGCTGATAAAGCTCAAAGACATGGCAGAAGGATTATAGATAATTGCAGAGAAAAGGAATCAAATTAAATTTTAAATGGTGTTTCAGCTGCAGTGAGACGTGCAGCTTTACTTTACACACATCCTTAACCTCCAAAAACACTCCAAACATTGTCTATTCTCTGTTCCAACCTGTCTTACTTTCCTTGTTTTCAAGTGTGTAGTCATACCTAATCTTTTATTTGTGTCACTAATATAACGGGGTTTCAAAAATGTTGAGCAAATTTAGTGAAAATGCGCAAAACGAACATGCCACTTATGTCCGTTTCCATTTGTTATTATTTTGTGAATATTGAGATGAAACAAGTTAAGAGATGAAAAAAGCCGCTACGCCACCACGCACTGGCGGGAACAACTTCAAAATAAAAACGAACCAAAGCTTTAATGTATTATTTGTTAAGCTGCGGCTTATTTTGAAGTTTGCCTTCTCACAGCGTCTCCCGATGGCGCACAACCACGGACGTCTTTGCCGTAGTCGGTTCTTTTATTGTTTTCAGATATATTTCAATTTCTTACCTTATAATATCTGGTCAAAACATGCGCCACAGTATCGGGCCCTGTCATCGTATATACATAAAACCCGTTTCCATAGCCAAAATTCGTCATTTTCCTTTTTTCGATATGCTGAAAAATCCACTCAGGTTTATTTTTGCAAGTCTTGAAAATTCAAATACAGTTACGTCCAAAAACACTCCAAACGCAAACATTGTCTATTCTCTGTTCCAACCTGTCTTACTTTCCTTGTTTTCATGTGTGTAGTTATACCTCATCTTTTATTTGTGTCACTAATCTAACGGGGTTTCAAAAATGTTAAGCAAATTTAGTGAAAATGCGCAAAACGAACATGCCACTTATGTCCGTTTCCATTTGTTATTATTTTGTGAATATTGAGATGAAACAAGTTAAGAGATGAAAAAAGCCGCTACGCCACCATGCACTGGCGGGAACAACTTCAAAATAAAAACGAACCAAAGCTTTAATGTATTATTTGTTAAGCTGCGGCTTATTTTGAAGTTTGCCTTCTCACAGCGTCTCCCGATGGCGCACAACCACGGACGTCTTTGCCGTAGTCGGTTCTTTTATTGTTTTCAGGTATATTTCAATTTCTTACCTTATAATATCTGGTCAAAACATGCGCCACAGTATCGGGCCCTGTCATCGTATATACATAAAACCCGTTTCCGTAGCCAAAATTCGTCATTTTCCTTTTTTCGATATGCTGAAAAATCCACTCTCAGGTTTATTTTTGCAAGTCTTGAAAATTCAAATACAGTTACGCGCAAAAACACTCCTAACACAAACATTGTCTATTTTCTGTTCCACCCTGTCTTATTTTCATCTTTTATTTGTGTCACTATGACTTCTGTTGCGTGTTTCTACGATTGAAGTCTTGCACTCAGAGGAAGGAGAACCGGCGTCGTTGACAACAAATGCAGCAACTTTCCCAAAATCTCAGTTTGCAATTAGCAATAGTCAAAAAAAAAGATCATCAGTTTTCCCTCTATAGAGAGACGTGTAATGACTTGCCTCTTAAATCAATTGCTGCAGCTGGAGCAGATTTGCACAGCTTGCTGCTCTGATCACAATAATGTGTTATAATCAGAACAGAGCAAACCTTCTCTCTGCAACTCGAGCAATATGCTGGAACAAACTGATTTGTCTGCTATTTAGCATATCATCAGGAAAATAGTAATGACGAGTCACACTTGCTACCCTGGATTCTGTCAGAAACTGCTGCTTCTTTTTAGTCTACTTAGCAACATTTAAAACTCGTTTATATCAGAACAGGTGATGGCAGACAGTAGGTCATAAATCCTCGAGGGGCCGTAAATCCTCAGGCTGCTTTGGCCTAAGACTATTTGGCGAAACACATCAGAGGCTTCGGATGAGCCGTCATTAGGCAGCTTCCCCAATTGCAGCAGAACTCCAGACGGGCTGTCGGGCCGCGGGGAACATTTACACAGCGTGAACGACTTGTTTGGATGACCACCCGCCGCCGCCACCCTGGCTGTCGCCGTGGGCTAAACGGGAGGGATGATTAACCCAGTGGTTAGCATGTTTAACGATGAGAGGGGAGTGGAGGGGAGGGGAGGGGAGGGGAGGGGAGGGGAGGGGAGGCATCCATGCGACGTGAAGACGGTGTGAAAGGAGAGTCACAGTGCTGTGATTCATCAGGGGTTACCGATCCTCTCCGGGGCGATAATTTTTTTAAGTAACGGGCCTTGATTGCCTTAATGCCCCCATTGAAACTATTATCTTTCATGACTATTATTATGTGTGTCATAAACTGGAGTCTAGGATGACTCTTATTAGGATAGATTATGATCCAAATTTACTTTGAACTCGCTTCACTAACTTTGGATGCTAATTGCGCAACAGTAAGACTTACCAATTTTCTTTTTAACCGTTGAACGTTCATCTCTACTAAATAAATGAACGTCACTGAGAATATTTCACTCAATGCCTGCTGATTGTTGAGTAACGTTAGAAACGGTTGTGACTTTTTTTTGTTGTTGTTTTTTTTTGTGTGTTTTTTTTTCTCCCAAAAAAAAAAGAAACGGTGGTGACTTACATTTAGAGACTCTGCGGATGTTGTTGGTGATCTCGCCGCCACCGGAACCATCGCAGCCGTCTTCGTCGTCGCAGTCGCCGCTGTAACGTCCTTCTGCGTCTCCGCTTCCTGTTTCAATTTGGTCCAACGTGCCCAGCTTCGGAATGGATTTTCCTTGCAGCAACTAGTGGGGGCAAATGTAGATGTTTTTGTTGTAAATATAAGTCGTTTTATGTCGTATCTAAAATCATACGGGTGTTTTCTAGAAGCTAACTCAAACATATGGAGTGATTTTGTACAATGTAGGGCTGATATTAGATTTGGCAGTATTGACAACAGTGAGCAAAAATAATATGCTACCACGGTATTAAAATTGCATCTCTAAAATGACTGTTTTTTAAAATATTTTGGTCAATTAAGTCATTCACTGCCATTGACGGTTATAGACGTCAAAAATTCATTTGAAGTATTTCTATTAGTTTAACATTTTTTTCCCACTTTTGTTAACAAGAGTATGAAAACCTAGGAAAAAAATGTATTGTACATTTAGAACAGATTGAACAGAAACTGTGTGATTAATCGTGAGTTAAGTCAAGTAATGCGATTAATTAAAAAAAATTAAAAATTAATTGCCTGACGCCCCTAATTTTTAATAATCATTTCTTTATTTAAAAGAAAAAAATATTATTTAAAAAAAATGTCTAGGTTTTCATACTCTTGTTAACAAAAGTGGGGGAATTTTTTTTAACTAATAGAAATAGTTTAAATGAATTTTTTTACGTTTATAGACGTCAATGGCAGTGAATAAGTTAAAAGAGTTTTAAAACACAATCTATTTTATTTTTAAAAAAAATATATAGAAATTTTGGTACAGAAAAAAACATGTACCACAATGTTAAGTTCAAATAAACAATCATCTTCTGTTTTGATTCTTCTGAGTAAGTATTTTTAGAGCAGACTCATGGAAAAATGGATCCGTTTGCATTATCTTTCATGTCTTTCTTCCGTAACTGTTCACGAAAGGAAGAAAAAAAAATTGGGAGGCAATTAACTTGAAAGAGGCGTCTCGTTTACTCAATTCTGCAAGCAGCCAATCATACTTTGCCCTGCTTGGAAATCCCCTCAAAAAAAGAAAAGAAGAGCTCAGTTATTGACACCACGGCAAATCGTCAAACGGGTAATCGGGCCAATGCCTAGAACCGTGTCAACTTAACTGTAGATATTAGAAAACAGATCTATTTTCTTGAAATCTTTTTTATGCATAACACGACTACACTGTGTAACTTAGCATGTTTATTTAAGCGTAATGTTATTTATGCGTTTGTGTCATTTTCTACTATAATCTTATGAAGACATTATTTAGGCATCCGACTACTACAAACAATAGATTACGATCGGAACATTTAATGTTTACATTGAATTTACATTATAGCGTTACACATTTCTTATAGACATCACATTCACATTCCATATTTATAATTGGTGATTGCATGACAATCACGACGCACAATCAGAAGGAAGACAAACAGGAAAGAAAATTAAAAACAAACTCTCAATACTTTTATTTGAAAATGTTTCAAACTTTCATATATCCTGGGAAAATAATTTTCGGGCTGATCCTCAACAAGTTCAACAAAAAAAGCTAAATCTTCATATTGCATTTATTTACCATTTAGTTTGTTTGTTTGTTTTTTACTGATAAACAACAACTAATAGAGCATGTCTAAAAATGTAGTTGTTAGTTGTGCACTTCCGTATGTGCTCAACTGGCAGTGAAATTTTTTTAGAGTTAACAAGCGAAATGCAAAACACTAATTGAGGCATCTAAATTCATGGAGCGTCATCGGAAGCGAGAGAATGTTTTGTGCTGATCAGAAAAGTATCGCACGTGTTAATTAGTTGCTGTTGCGGTTGGGCACGAGAGAGCAGCGGTGTCACGGCGGATGCTGCTGCGGCTGAGACGAGCGTGCGTGTAATTAAACTGCAGTCTTTACTTCTCGCTACAAAGCTTGAAGGGCAATGCTCATCATGGCGTCAATTTCAGCGCGCCTTCCTTGTAAATGATACGCGGCATTTGTTGCCAGACAGGAGCAGAAAATAAAAATACATTGACATGACTTTTTTTCTTCTCATGTTTGCTCAGTTAACAGTGTTGAGCCAACGTGTACGCCGTAATGCTACACAACCTGCCGGGGAAACATCTGCTAAAATGGCGTCCCATCTGTTTTCGGAAATCATTGTGATACAGAGTAATAGAGCTGTGAGCAACCAGCGTACTGTATATAGTAAATGGGAATATTGGAGATAACCAAGTTTTTGGACATGGGTTACATGGGACAGCAAATTAATTAGTTCCGAACCTCGGCGAGTATTCATCATGTTTGACCCTAATCGGCGTTACAGCACCGTGAGTGTTATTACAAGCATCCCTGACACCAACACTTTTATTAAAATTATCTTTCAATAACCTTGTACAGCAGATGCTAAAACTGTAGTTTTCGAACCTGGGATTGAGTTTTTAGTTTTTTAGGGATCGACTGCACGTGTCACGATTTTAACGGGCAATGTTCTGTGCGACCAAACAACAACAAAAACAAACTCATCAATAACAGTCATGCTCATCTAAAAACAGATTTACATATTAGGAGTGTCAAAATTAGTGCGTTATTTTTTTAAATTCTTATTTCAAGTTCCTTTAACGCCACAAAAAAAAATTACGCACAATTAATGACTGCCCCTTACATAGAAAGCCTGTAGTAGGGGAATTCCATTCGCAACGCAGCAGACACGTCCACGTCAAAATTTAATAGTAATAAATATTATTAAAATACATATATTTGTGGTGACTGGGGTTTCAAGTTGTATTTTACAATTTTAAAAATGTGCAGAATTTCACAAGTTACTTCATGTTAAAGATTAGATAGCTCTTAATATGAAAACGAAAATGCACTGAGCTGTCACCAACGTCTTACAAATGCAATTATGCCATCTAGTGGCAGAAAAATGACCTCAACACAAGTACAGTAGATCTTTTTAATTTTAACTAAATCTTATTAATTATTCTGAAATGACTGCATCAATGACTAAAAGATGCAGCCATATTTCTATTAGATTAACATTTTTTCCACTTTTATGTTAACAAGAGGATGGAAATTATTTTTATTTTATCGAACATTTACAACAGATATAAAATGTGCAATTAATCGTGAGTTAACTAATTACGATTAAAAATCTTAATCGCCTGACACCCCTAATACATATATTTTTTAAGGATTTTTATTAGGGCCCGGCCGATGAATTTGGCAGATTATGGCCCTTCAAACAAAAATCCATCGGACATCCCAACTGTTTTTCACCTTTATGCACTCTAAACGTTTACAGAAATTGTAACATCGGTCTTATTATTTATCAACAGCAATATATACCTGGCTTTCCACCAGCCTTTCCACTAAACCCCCCCCACAGGCTAAGCCACCCTACATACATTTATGGGGAAAAAAAGATATTTTATACAAAATTAAAAACATTTAAATTAATAGGCAGATTAATCTGTAATCCGCTTTTTTTTTTGTGGCCAAAAGTTAGCATCGACCAACCCCTCAAAAAATCATTATTTAATTAATTATAAATTATAAAAAATTTGTGCTTTTCAATGTGGCTTAGCTCAAGCCGCCACTGCTGAAAAAGTACATTTTAGACGTTACATAGGGGCTACCAACCTTGATTTGATTTCATACAACAACTTTAGAATGTTTTGATTTTAGACAGGTGCGCGATTAAACTGATTTTGGACATCAAGAAGAGTCGATGCACAAGAACTTTGGCTGAACCTCTACAACTGTGCCGTCGAAATATTTGTGACAGGCTCCGCTCCATCACAGTAAATGATTTGGCAGGTTTGACAATGGAAGACTGGCAACTGCAGTGTAATATTGTGAAGCCAGCATCAACCATTTACTGGCACCTTGCAGCTCCAGCACAAATATCTTCCATTTCTCGTTGTTTCAGGACCGAAAACATCATCAGAGACAACCGTCATTCAGCCCACAAATAGGACAGGTACCCGTCATTAAAAATGTATCATTCTGAATATATTTTTGGCTTATTTTGTAGGGCAGATATTCTACATTCTACAACCAGGTTAACTTTATCGCTGTTTCCCCCCCCCCCCCCCCCCAGAGAAGTATTACACGTATACACTAGGGGTGTGCAAAAAAAATTGATTCTCATAAGAATCGTGATTCTCATTTTGTATGATTCAGAATCGATTTTAAATGTCCCAAAATCGATTTTATTTGTCTTTGCCTTTGTCTGTGTGTGCCTTTATTGGGAGCGCTGTTCATGTTGTACCCAATTTGGCCACTGAGGGGCAGTGTGGTTCCACGCGGTCTGATACACTGTTAAGTTGTAGCCACATTAGAGAGTAGAAGGAAAAAGTCACAATCAAGTTATTCCAATAAAAGTTGTTTTTTTGCAGCGTGGAGCCGTTCTTTAGAGGGATAAAAGTGCCGCGAGTAGCACGCTAATTAGCTTTAGCGAGTAAGACTGGAGTAGATCTTTACGATTCCTTGCACATCTATAGATTGAAGCAAAAATCATTGTCAATCAAATCATTTTGAAGCAAAAAATCATTCTTAATCGAAAATCGATTCTGAATCGAATCGCAGGCCCAAAAATCGGAATTGAATCGAATTGTGAGACATTCAAAGATTCCCACCCCTAGTATACACTAGGCACGCCACATCCTGCCATTTCTAAACAGCAGAGAGGCCGAGAGGGGGGGGGGGGTGTTGCACAATGACCATATTTGCTTGTCAGAGGAGAAAAGTGTCAGGATGACGGTCGGCTCCCAGGACACGCACCATCATTTTGCATTTTCTTCATCCCAGCAGGCAATGCTGACAGGGTGTTTATTAGGACCGTGTGCAGTGTGGGGGCATGAAGAGTATGACAAGATGCCAATGTACACGGAAGGTGTAAAACTTCATAGTCATCGCTGTATAATGGAGGAATGATCAAGTATGTATTGATAAATCCTTGAAAAAGCCAAACAAAAGTCTACTTTGGGAAAAAAAAGGCATAAAAAGTGTCCTTTGTACTTAATTCGGTGAAAAATGTAATCATTTTGCCAATAATGTCATTAAAAGTCCCGATTGATATTCTATTTTTACCAATAATACATTACCTTATTAGATTATTGGGGATTTCATACATTTTTAGGTGGGTCATTTTTTTTTTGTTATCAAAACTGATCATATAAAACTTGACAAATTCAGTTCTCGCGTTTTGAGAATCTATAAAGAGCAAAATTGGAATGTTAAAATTTTGGTGTGTTTCAATCCCCAATGTGTATTTATAATTTTTTTTATTTTTACTTTTGTCTGATTTAAATGGAGTGTTGTAATTATTTGACAGAGTTGCAGAGAGTTAATCAAAGTAAGCTCCGCCCACTTCCATTATTGTGTACATGTTTGATCAGGTCAAGTGAAAATGATATTACATTTTCTGGAGATTATTACATTATAGGGTGTAAAAAAAAGTCAAATGAAGTCATGAAACGTGCAATAAATACGCCTTCAAAACGTGAAAATATTAAAACTGTTTCAATCGGAGATTTATAGCGCCCGTTGCTGTCAGATATTGTAATTTTGTAGACCACAACAAATAAAGTGTGAATGCATTCTCAGTGTTAATCTTTGTCGGGAAGGGGGAGGAGACATGAATAATTCACAAGAAAAACTGCTGGTCAACCACCACATCAATGACTGGTGAATAATTCAGAGGCAGAGTGGGTGAGAAGCTGCCTGGCCCTGATTATGATTGAGAGACACGGGGACGGGACCTGCTTATAGATTCTTGATGGCTTTCACCACATCAAGAAGTGAGGACAGCCGGGGAGGAGACCAGCGTACAAATAATTCATCAGAAAGAGCTGCTGATGAGCAAAGATGATGAAATCCAGAGTTTGCGCCAACACATTGCATGATGAATTTGTCAATAACCGCATTCCTATTTGGTGCGTCGCGGCTCGGTCCGATTGTTTCAGCGCCGGAATAGTAATGATAGATTTCCATTTCAGTTTAGGCAAAGTGGCGACCTTTTTTTCTGCTCGACAGTTCGTCAAGGTCACAGGCAAAAATAAAGAGTAAAAGACACATGATTCTTATTTTGATTTAAAAGGTAATCGAATTTTATTATTTCCCACCATCCATAATTCAAAGTTTATTTGCATTTCTCTCTGCGAACGCAAACAGACAACCTGCCATTTATGCACCAATACACATGTTCCTTATTTTAATAAGGTCCAAAATAAAGTGATTTACGCACACCATTTTACTATATGGTGCAAACTTGTTCATGTGCACAACTGAATGAGAATGTGCACCGGTACATGTAATTGATGTTTTCGCCGGCCATAAACCGGGCTGCCGTTAACCTGCACAAACTTGGCTTTTTATATCTCCTCCGGCTACCAACGATAAATTGACATTTCATTCGATGGCGTCGGCATTTTACAACAAAAAAGCTCAGTATATGATCTGCACCTTATTTTGAAGCCCCGGTTCATCTTGAGCTCTTTTCAACTCAGATTAAACTCACTTGCCTCACCTTTTGTTTATTTACATACAGTATAGAAGAGCGGAGGTCGACGTGATCGGGGTTAAACGGCGAAATTAAATAACAGCTGACTCTCGTCGGCGGCTAATGAGATGCCGAGATGCTCTTTGCAAGTCAAGTATCAAAAAGATAATATTGACGGCATGACTCGAGTACTGTGAACGGTAAGAAAGCAATCATTTCATATTAAGGCTAGTCAATATTTTTTTTATTTTTTTTTTAAGTAAAATACTGTACAAACCCTAAAAGAGGAATATTTATTAAAAAAAAATTTATTTGATTGCAGCAACAGTGAAAACAAAACTGCAGTGTCCGTAAAAGTATCGCAAATGTCAACATGTGTCATCTTTATCGCCATCTAGTGGTGAACTATTAATTCATTCACTAAAAAAAAAAAAAAAACCTATTGATGTCAATAATTTATAAAAAAATATATATAATATAAAGAATTTTTTAACCTAATTCTGGTTACTTAATTCTGTCTGTTAGCGAGAGCCACTACATCGTGATAACTTACATTGATGTTTCTGCATTTGGCAATTTATTATTATATTATATTATTAGTATGGGATTTTTTTTTTAATGGACTTTAGGTGAACTGATGAATACACACACGCACGCACGCACATGCACATGCTCACCCACATACAAAAATATATACATATATATATATATGTATATATATTTAAAAAAAAGAAAGAAAAAAAAACTTCTTTTTTTTTAAAGGAGAGCAATGATGATGTCAAATCGAATGAACAATACTGAGCTCTCCTGGAAAAGAAAAAAAAAAAAAAAAAGAAAATAAAATAAAAAATATGTTCTGTCACATCAACGTACATTTTGTTATAAAATCCTAGGTCGAGTAATCACTAATTATATTACATAGATGATGTCGGTCCTAACAGGCAGGAGACTGACATGTTTCGCCGCCATCTTGCTGCTATGGCTAGCTAAGGACAATTTCGCGAACGTAGTTAGCCCTGGCGATGCCCACGATTCGGACTCCCGTCGCTTATCACCTTCTGCTTTGCTCTCACAAGCTTTTACTGACTTTTTTTTTTCTATCTTTCTAGCCCTCTCCCGCTAGCCACCCTTGTTAGCCACTCCCGCTAGCCGCTCTTGTTAGCTGCTCCGGCTAAATCCAGTTCACACCAGCTGCCAAGTTGCCGAGATGCTCGTTCGCTCACGCAAAATTAGTGGTAGGCTTGCGAAGTTCGGTCTCCGAGTCACCGTAGCGCGCGGATTTTGAAATGCACGCGCTTTGGCTGCATTCGATTACATAGCGGCATCTAGTGGTGAACTTGTACACCGTCCCTTTAAGTGTATGCGACTCTGAATGTAGTTGTTTAAAAAGAAGATTATTAGTGACCTTTTGCTGTCAAACCCAACTTCAACCTTTCTGTAATTTATGTTTCTCTGTCAGAGGTTTTTGAATGATAGCTGCGCTATCAGTAATTGTTTTTGCTGAAACCACACCGTCGACTGCAACAGTAGCAGAATTAGAGGGGGGGGGGGGGGATTGGGAGAAAACATCCACGTAGAGTTTTTTGTTCTCAAACCTTGACAACATCAGTCGTGATGTGTTCAGAAAAAGTAATAAATATAAATATGAAATCCCTCTCCTGCATGCTTAAGACGTTTCCCTCCTCCAATACACCTGATTGAAATGATCAGCTCATCAGCAGGCTCTAACAATCTTGATCATTCGATTCAAGTGTGTTGGAGGAGGGAAACATCTAAAGCATGCAGGAGAGGGACTTCATATTTATATTTATTACCTTTTCTGAACAGATCACAACTGATGTCAAGGTTTGAGAATAAAAAACTATACGTGGGTGTTTTCTCCTCCCCCCCCCCTCCCCCCTCCCCCTAATTCTGCTACTGCTGCAGGTGACTGTGTGGGTTCAGCAAAACAATTACTGATAGCTCCGCCTCGAGGACCTGAGTTGGTGACCCCTGACATACAGTGCATGTCATTTTCTTCTTTCTCCAGAGTGAGAGTCATGTGAAAAGATTCATTGCATTTGAATTGACGTTGCTTTCTTTGAAAACGGAATCATGTGGGAACTTGTTAGCGATATTTTCTGAGAGACAAGTGACACTTGGGTACAGTATTTGTTATGCAGCTCATTACTCTGCAAACCAGATATAAGTCTGCCTATTTATGTGCGACGTAGATGAACATGAGATTCTAGTGCAGCAGTAACAGTAAATTATAATTCTGCTCTAGTTTGATTTGAGAAACTCTCCTTTCAGCCTTTGTCTTGTTTTTTTTTTTTTTAACTACAAAACCATAACATCAGATGAATATGCTGTATATGTTCCCAACCCCCTTTTGGGTGGTGTCTGCCATCTTGATTCTGGGACCTCCAGTCTATATTTGGTACAGATGTTCCGGTACACTATTCCATGCCTTCCCCCCGCCAGCATTTTTACACCCTGCTGTGATTGAGGTCGGTCAAGCCACAAGCGATGATAATTTAATATTGAAGACAAAATATCCTTTTCATGCACAAACTAGAGTAAAAAAGTCATTTGCACTTTGACATCAATCAAAATAAATTGTTGGCTGAAACAATTTCAGTGCGTTTATTTTTTCTTGTATGTGTCTGAATTTTCAGGAAATGCCATTCAGAATTTCTCTGCTTTGTCTCCTAATGCCTTTTCAAATTGGAAATCATCATCACAGCTGCAGTCTCCTGGCATATTAAGCACAAGCTGGTTGGAGGGTGAACGAATGCATATTCTTCAGTCCATTATTTTTCATTTGCTAGTTTTCACCATTTTCACCATTTTACCACAAAAAAAATAAAAAAAATAAAAAATATATATATATACGCTCTCTAGAATACAAACAAAATAAAATGCAACGGGAAGCCATTCACTGAATGCCAGTCAATCTGATCTCGACCTCTGAAAGGATTATGATATCGATTTATCTGTTGGGACAATCCGCAGATGGTGCAAATGAGTAAGGTAAGAGGGGTCAAGGGTGGCAGAATGAGGTCAGGAGAGATGACCTGGCCCTCGCACTGTCACTTAGGAAACGAAAGAAACTCAGACGTACGCGCGTGAAGCTGCTCATGCGGCAGCAAAATTGCGCACAGATTGCTGCGGCAGATGTTGTTGAAGCTAACAGAAGGAAAAGCGCTGTTAAGTGCCGTAATGCCGCCGTTGTAACGCACAAACAGAACAGGGGAAGCAATGAAAGCAAGATGTGTGAAGGTAATGCTAATCAAAATGGATACTGATCCATTTTTATGGTTGCGTTTAGGGTCATGGCCAAAGTCAAGAAAAAGAACGCATAAATATTACACGCGATCATTTGAGATTAGAAATAGTATTGACATTTTTTTTTCTCCAGGAGAAAATAAAAAAATAAAAAAATAGTATTGACAAAGATCCGGTCGGCAGATATTATGCATTTTTGTGCAAATGTCATATTCTGACAATCTTGTTGCCGGTTCGTAGCATATACTGTCATTTTTTTCAATTCGCTTTTCCAGCCTTCTCTTTGGGCTGCGTTGCTCAGTGGTAGAGTGGTCATCTCCCAACTCGGAGGTTGTGGGTTCAATCCTCATCCCTGGCCACTTTGAATGTCTTAATTAAATAAGTGGAAAAGCACTAGACAAGTGAAATTCAATTTTTGGTGCATATGTCCCCAGGGTACATGATTTTTTTTTGTGTGTAATTGCACATCCACTACAGTAGGTGGCAGTGGCGCTCTTCTTTTTTTCTTCTTCTTCTTTTTCTTGCATTTTATTTTTTTTATCTATTTATTGAATTGCTCTTGCCGAGCTGTGTGTTGTAAAATAATGTAAATAAGAGCGGCAAAATAAATGTATTTTTTCAAAATCAAAAATCTTTTTTTTTTTCAGGAGAGCTCAGTATTGTTCATTCGGTAATTTTACCGATTTGACATGTCATCATCATTGCTCTTTTTTTTTCTTTTTTTATTTATTTTTTTTAGGTGTGAGAGCCAAAATTAACTTTTTATTGCTTTATTTTTATTTTTTTTTATTTTTTTCTGGAGAGCTCAGTATTGTTCATTTGGTAATTTTACCGATTTGACATGTCATCATCATTGCTCTCTTTTTTTTTATTTTTCTCTTTTTTTTTTTAGGTGTGAGAGCCAAAATGAACTTTTTATTGCTTTATTTTTATTTTTTTTATTTTTTTTCTGGATAGCTCAGTATTGTTCATTTGGCAATTTTACCGATTTGACATGTCATCATCATTGCTCTTTTTTTTCTTTTTCATTTATTATTCATTACTATTATTATTTTTTGGATGTGGGTGAGTATGTGTGTGAGTGTGTATACATTAGGTCACCTAAAACCTATTAAAAAATCCCATACCGTTCACCTAATCCGAACACAGTTGTTGCTTTCTAGTTAACGACCAATAACCGACCTTTCAATTAAACCTGATACTAGATTTGCCAAAAATCTGTTCTGTTATTTTATTTAGGTATTTCCCAGAGGTGGTGAAGGAAGGACTAACAAACCAGGTGAACAACCCAGAGGTGAACTTGGACATCACCAGACCAGACACATTAATTCGGCAACAAATAATGGCACTGGCCTTTTTTTTTTTTTGTATGTGGGTGAGAATGTGTATGTGCGTGTGTGCGTTCGTGTGAGTGTGTGTGTATTCATTAGTTCACCTAAAACCTATTAAAAAATCCCATACCATTCACCTAAACCGAACACTTCCAGCCAGAGTCGTGAGGCCGTCAGGAGACCCGAGGAAGGACCAAAGAAAAGAAAGGAAAGTGAAATCCAGCACCGACCAGGCAGTGGCGCTGTTACTGTCAAAGAGTGTGAAAGGAGTATAAGCTTCACAGAGGCGCACGTACAGCAATTTTATAGTAGGAAAATGATCCTATTTTTAGTCATGATGGGGGGGGGGGGGTGGGGCACAGATAGCTGAGAGGATTCAGAAATGACGCAGAATTAGCACCATTTCTTCTCAACTTTCGTTCATCACTTCCTTTTGATTTTTTTTATCAGTCGTACGTTATAATACCAAAACTTCAAAGCAAAAAAAACACCAACACACATCAAGTGACGAATCCCACCTGATTGATATGCTTCAGCTTGTCTATGATTTGATGGATCGCCGAGTCGGCCGTTTTCACTTTGACCTCGGGGTTGGCCGCTTGAGCCTTGACGCCGCTCCCCACCACGCGCAGAGTGTAGCTGTGAACACAAGAAAACGTTGACGTGACAGTCTGACAACATAAATGAAGCCGACCCTCTTTTGGGTATCAATATTAAAAGTCTTTCATAATCAGAAAGGCGCGCACACAAGCGATGATGTCATCCAATTGCCGTTACATCCTGGGGCTGAACGGGGATTTGCACTGTGAAAGAATCATGACTCACGTGCCTCAGCACACGCACGATGCGTTTCGCTGCTATTCCGTAGCTGTCGCGTTCCATACGGGGTTGAGCTCCTCTTTTTTTTTTTTCTGTAGAGCTCAATATTGTTCATTCGGTAATTTCACCGGGTTGAGCTCCTCTTTAGGATCACACTTGAATGTAAATCCGTTCAACCGCAGTACAGTGAGTACGCCTCACTTGCCGTTTCTATAGGCCACATTAATGCTTATTTGAAAGCAGTTCAATGCTGTTATTACTTGGTAATAAGACTTCAGTTCACCCCCCCCCAAGGTCTCGGTCTCTTTCCAGCTGAGATAACTAGAACATTGGTAGCTGGCGCAATCGACACGCATCTCACGCTGACATGTATAATAAAACACAATGAATAGATCAAGGGAGAGCTGTTGTGTATACAGGTCTGATGAAACACAAAAGCAGCAAAGACAAAAAAATCTGTGGCGAGTTGGTAGTCGCTAACAAACGAGAGTGATTTGAAGCCAGTTGGGGTCAAGAGAAGACTACATGAATAAATAAAGCGCAGGAAGCAAGGTGTCTGATTTATTTAAAAGAAAATATGGCTGGTAGAATTCAAATTCTGTCATAATGTCTGGGTTGTATGGATGTATTTTTGATGTTCCTTTCTAACTCGCTGGCCGGACGGCTTTCAGAAGGAAGAGTTTGTTTTAACAAATGCATCTGGGAAGGAGCTGAGAAAAACTGTTTGATGTTGACTGACACACTCCTTAAAATGAGGCATAGATGCATTACATATACATTAGCATAACGGCATAACATATGGCTAATTCTTAACTCTTTGACTGCCAAAAACGTTATATAACGTTTAGTAAAATCATATGGAGGAGTGCCAAAGACGTTAAAAGACGTTTATTTCAAAACAGAGGTGAAACTAACCATTTTCTATTGTTGATTACTGAAAAACGGAATAAGGTAGAAACAAACTTTTTTTTCTGATGAAAGATGAGAGTCCAATCTTTCATTTGGTAGTATGTGTCTTTCCATAGTCCAAAGAAATAATTTTCTGTGGACCTTGAAAGATCAGTCAAAAATGCTTAAATCGGCTGGCACCCACGGCAGCCCTTTTTTGAAAACATCTGGCAGTCAAAGAGTTAATGCTTAACGCCATATTTTTGTTACCTCGAAAATAAAATCCAAATGGTAACACTCCAATCACATGGTGTTGATTTATTTCTTTTTTTTTTTTCCAGGAGAACTCAGTATTGTTCATTCGATTTGACATCATCATTGCTCTCCTTTTTTAAAAAAAATAATAATAATACATTTAAAAAAAATAAATAAAAATGTTTTTGTGTTGATTTATTTCAAATACATTGCTGTGGTGTAAAAAGGAAAAAATCATACACTGTAAAAAAAAAATTTAATCTTGAAAGATTGTTTATCTGTTACAGAGGCTACGCACAAAGATATTTACGGCATTAACACTTTTGGTGGCGCTGTGTGTGGTGTGCTCTGATAATCCGACACAAAATAACCACGCACACAAAGATTCTGTCCACCAACCGAAACCCGAGGCAGAAATCTCACGATTACAAGTAGTGATGAGAAAATGAAGCTTCATGAAGCACTTTTAAATGGCACTCTAGGGTTTAAAGATGCGGTGGAAATGTGATCGGTTTCCATTGCATTAGCCTTCATTTTTGCACCAAGGGCACCATCTATCCATCCATCCATTTTCTTGGCCGCTTTTCCTCACAAGGGTCGCGGGGGGTGCTGGAGCCTATCCCAGCTGGCTTCGGGCAGTAGGCGGGGTACACCCTGAACTGGTTGCCAGCCAATCGCAGGGCACACAGAGACAAACAACCACACTCACAATCACACCTAGGGACAATTTGGAGTGTTCAATTAACCTGCCATGCATGTCTTTGGAATGTGGGAGGAAACCGGAGTACCCGGTGAAAACCCACGCAAGCACGGGGAGAACATGCAAACTCCACCCAGGAAGGCCGAAGCCCGGACTCGATCTCACGTCCTCTGCACTGGGAGGCGGACGTGCTAACCAGTCAGCCACCGTGCTGCCCTGGGCACCATCTAGGGGAGTAAAAATATATTGCAAGTGCTTCGTGAAGCTTCATTTTCACATCACTAATTACAAGATCTCTCAAAAAGAAAAGAAAAGACACTCGTGTTTGCCGAGTGTTTCTAAAAAGGACTGAAGGCGGAAATGTTGAAAAATGGCAAAATCGTCAAGAAAAGACTTGCTTTGGAAAATACTTCTTGACATCCAATGAACCCCCTTTTATATTTTAAAAAATTCTTTTTTATAATGATTTGGCTGTTTTTGACCCGATTTTGTCCCTTCCCGACCAAAGACATCAAGTGCCAAACACAATACACTATACAATTATCCTTCTGTCTGAGATGTGTTGAGAGTGAATTTCCCCCCCAGTAATAGGGTCCGAAATAGATCAAGGTGTGTAGGAAAAGCCAACAATTCTCCAGTCATTGGACTGTAACGTGAATCTCGTACACCTTTTTGACAAGGGGGACTGCAGGGTCTGTTCCAACAATAAGGGTATCACAATCCTTTCTGTATGACTGGTGTCAGACTTTGGTCAACAGTAAGTTCGATTAGTTTCCAGAGAGGGTTTGACTCTGCCAAGGTTGTCTTCAGTCACCAATTTTGGACAGAATTTCTAGGCCCAGCAAGGACAATTAGGCAGGGTCCATTTTGATGACCTCAGTATTACATCTCTGCTTTACTTTTTTTTTTTTTTCCTGGAGAGCTCAGTATTGTTCATTCGGTAATTTTACCGATTTGACATGTCATCATCATTGATCTCTCTCTTTTTTATATATTTTTTTATTTTATTTTTTATTTTATTTTATTTATTTATTTTTTTATTTTTTTATTTATTTTTTTTTTAATTTTTATTTTGTATGTGGGTGAGTATGTGTACGTGCGTGCGTGCGTATTCATTAGTTCACCTAAAACCTATTTTAAAAAAATCCCATACCGTTCACCTAAACCGAACACTTCCAGCCAGAGTCGTGAGGCCGTCAGGAGAACCGAGGAAGGACCAAAGAAAAGAAAGGAGAGTGAAAGTGATGATAAGATACTGTTGGTTTCATGAAGCGGTTGGGATGAGAATCATGGCACTCAATTGGAAAACATTGGAGCACCTTCTCCAGGTCGGAGATGAGATCCTGCCCCCAAGAGGAAGATTTCACGTATGTAAGGATCCTTGTTCACGAGTGACAGAAGAATGGAGCAAGAGATGAACAATAATGTGGAGTCTTTATCAGTCTGTCTTGGTGAAGATACCCCTTGAAGAGCTGGACAAAGTGGCTGGGGAGAGGTAACGTATGAAACCCAACCCTAGATGAGCGGAAGAAGATGGATGGCTGGATGTCTTTTTTTTTTGTCTAAAATATGACCTGACATTTCCCGATTAACCCGCCCGACAGAATTTGTTTAATCACTGAACACAACTGCTTGTGCAAAAACCCTGATAAGTAACTCTTATTAGGTCAGAGTTCACAGTCTTTTAATAAAAAAATAATAATAATAAAAAAAAGCAATTTCCAAGGTTGTTAATCTCGTATGTTGCTGCCAGTTGTCCGAAAATATAATCCTATGCAACAAAGTCACCTTTTTTAACCTTGATTACAGTTTATCTATTTAGTGGGCCGTGATGCAACCCAGAAGCTGGAGGGAGGAAACGTTTATTTTGATGATGGTTTTTACACTACGAAAGGAGCCGACACTTTAGTATATTCAATATGCAAAAAGTGCATGCATGCACACACTAGCACATGGAGTGCTGAGCAAATTTATTGGACCACTTTTCCATAAAGACGGAGATGGCATCATGAAGTGCTTTAATGTGGATTGTTTCTTTTTTTTATAGAAAAGCTTAAGCAGGGCCGCTACTCCGCGTTGAGAGGAACCAGTTGAGGTGGCTCGGGCATCTGGTTCGGCTGCCTCCTGGACGCCTCCCTGGAGAGGTGTTCCGGGAATGTCCCACCGGCGGGCGGCCCCCGGGGACGACCCAGGACACGCATGGAGAGACTACGTCTCTTGGCTGGCCTGGGAACGCCTTGGGATCCCGTCGGAGGAGCTGGCTGAAGTGGCTGGGGGAGAGGGACGTCTGGGCTTTCTTGCTAAAGCTGCTGCCCTGCGACCCGACCCCGGATAAGCGGTGGATGATGGATGGACTTTTCCATAAAGACGGAGATGGCATCATGAAGTGCTTTAATGTGGATTGTTTCTTTTTTTTATAGAAAAGCTTAAGCAGGGCCGCTACTCCGCGTTGAGAGGAACCAGTTGAGGTGGCTCGGGCATCTGGTTCGGATGCCTCCTGGACGCCTCCCTGGAGAGGTGTTCCGGGCATGTCCCACCGGCGGGCGGCCCCCGGGGACGACCCAGGACACGCTGGAGAGACTACGTCTCTCGGCTGGCCTGGGAACGCCTTGGGATCCCGTCGGAGGAGCTGGCTGAAGTGGCTGGGGGAGAGGGACGTCTGGGCTTTCTTGCTAAAGCTGCTGCCCTGCGACCCGACTCCGGATAAGCGGTGGATGATGGATGGACTTTTCGAGAAAGACGGAGATGGCATCATGAAGTGCTTTAATGTGGATTATTTCTTTTTTTAAAGAAAAGCTCTAAAAAAAAATCTTTCTTTCTTTTTGGGTAATTTTATTTTTAATACACAGTTTGTTAGTGAAACAGATGGTTTCGGATTCCATTGTAGTCTTTGTAAACAAAATCTCCAGAAATCAGACGATGACCAGCATTCCAGAACAAACACCATCTTCTTTAAAAGTGGATTTTTGAATAGCGATTACTTTTGCTGAATGAGTAAAGGCTAATAACGAATATCAATTAATTTTGAGTAATAAATTGTGATTCTATTGTACTCAATTATGATTAGTAATTGGTTGTAGAATGCAACCAGAAATGTTAGGTAAACCCAATAGCCAAAGTAAATAAGTATTTAATAAATACTGAATTAATGTAATATTTAACCAACATATATCACGATATAAAGTGGCTGCAAATTGTTACTCTACATTTATTGGGTAAAGTTTTCTTTTACAGTGCAAAGTACGTATGTTTAATTTGACTTGACTTTTTGGCCTTCCTAAACTGACTGACCAATATTTTAAATTGAACGTTGTCAGTTTGTTGTCAGCTAAAAAAACGTTTCTCTCCCTTTTAGGCATCCAAGCATTGATGGTGAAGCAGTCTACTGTTTCCAAACAGTCTACTACCTCTTGTTTTCTAATTTCCGGAGTGATGCCTCATCAAAATGTAATGGAGAGAGGACTTCCGTGACTCGGGAGATGGACGAGTTCTAAAATGCACAGTCTTCATGGATGGCTGAGTGAGAAACAAAGCAGGCCTGCGGTTAGCAGAGCAGAAGGTGATACCTGCCTTCCGCTTGTCACTGCCGAGACCCGCAGCACTTGAGCTCGGTCCCGAGCAGAGGCTGGTGGCAGGATAGTTCACTTCCATAGTGCAGAGGGAACGGAATTCTTCATGCACAACTGTCGAACGTGTGCACTTCAGTGTATAATATCAGCCATGGGGCCCAGTGTGAGAACAAGTTATCATTTCCTTATAACAGTTATAAGGAAATAACTAAAATGAAAACTAAAATCTTAAGTAAGATGTAATTTCTTAAATTTAACCAAAATGTGCTTATTTTGCTTTGACAAGTTATTTTGACTTCAAATGAGATTGGCAGACAAGATCAGTGTGCTTATTTTAAGATACTTATTACTTAATTATCTTATTATTATTATTAGCTTAAAACCACCATTTGCCACATTTTAAGATGACAACTAACCAACATCAAAGGCCCTGAACGCGGGTTTCATCAATTGAATTTCCTTATTTTAAGATTTTGCATAATCTAGTAAAAAAGATAAATTGAAAATTACAAGTATGAAAACAATCAGACAAAAAGTACTATATAGCTAAAGTGGTTTGTTTCGTTATATTTACTAAGCTAATTTTTCCTTGATCCAGTAACGGCTCAGTGGTCTCGTGGTAGAACCTCAGACTTGGAGGTTGTGGGTTCAATCCCTGGCTGGGTCATATCAAAGACAATAAAAACTGGATCTATTACCTCCCTGCTTGACACTCAGGTTAAGTTATCCATGCATTAAAAAAAATATTTATGTATTTTAAGAAAATAGTTCTATTTATTACAGCTTGAAAAAAAGTCAATATTAATTGTTTTTTTGTCTAAAAATACTATTTTCAAGACCGCTGTGGATGATATGGGCCTAGTATTATATTCTCATTTTTCAAAATCTTACAGGTAAAATGTTCTTGTTTCTGTTGGCACATAATTTTGCTTATCTGAAGTAATAATTGTATTACTATATATTTTTTCTTAATTTTTTTTCCTGTCCTTTTTGCAATGTGTGTTTCGTTTTGTTTTACATTAACAGCATTTCATGAAGTACCCCAACAAGGAATAACGACTTTTATAAATACAGCATCCTCCTATTTAATTTGGAGTGGCATGGCTCAGGTGATAGACTCCCAAAATGAAGATTGTTGATTTAATGCCGAGCCCTTCCTTGTGACCGTGTCAAAGTGTCTTTGAGCAAGATACTGAACCCCAAGTTGCTCCTAATGTGTCATCAATAGTTTGAATGAGGAGCCATTGTTAAAAGCTCTTTGAGTGCCTTAAAGGTAGAAAAGCGCTATACAAGTGAAAGGCCATTTGTGTGTTTGGACCGGCCTGTGAGGAAAGATGTGTCAATTTTGGTAAAAGCGCTCTTATTTTCTGTCCTCTCGGGGGAATCCTTATTAAGGCAAATCACTCGTGCATCACACCGAAAACAAGCCATAGTGGAGTACATCAATCAATTTATATTCTGCGGAGTAAAAAATGCTCTCGATATTTAAGCCATTCCACACGCATGTTGATTCTATTTATGCATGACTTGGAAATTAAATAAGGTTATTAACAGATAACGTTTTTAAAGTTACATGACTCGGAAAGGTTTGATCGTTTAATATGTATACCATATAAAGAACTGTGAAGCTTTAATGACAGCAGCGACAGCACAGATACAACAACACTCGCTGAATCTTCTGGCAAAGATTGATCCCATAACACCCCGACTGGCGTGTTTGTTCCAATTACACAAAAGCCCTAAGCCCAAAGCGCATCAACATGGAATTTTCCAGGCAGAGTTGTTTCAGTAAAATACTGGCGGGAATTAATAGGATCTGTGAAATGGTCAGCAGGTAATTGCGCTTTTGTGACAGGAATCTGTAATTACCGAGTTGTCAGAGCTCAGTCATATTGCTGGGATGGATTAATTACAGATAAACACTAACAAAGGTGGCTAAATGCAATATAGTATATGGCTGAGGCAAACTTGTTTTCTTTTTTTTTTTATTAGAACTTCAAAGCTGATGATATTTGAAAAAAAATTCCAAAACTAGCCATAAAGTGTCCAAAAAAGGAAGAAAAGTAGCAGAATATTAGTACAGACGCTCCCCAACTTACGAACGAGTTACGTTCCGAGCGATCGTTCGTAAGGTGAATTTGTTCGTAAGTTGCTTCAGTGCTATATTTTGTATTATAATTTATGTTTAACTCTTTGACTGCCAGACGTTTTCAGAAAAGGGATGCCGTGGGTGCCAGCCGATTTAAGCATTTTTGACTGATCTTTCAAGGTTCACAGAAAATTATGTGTTTGGACTATGGAAACACACCTAATACCAAATGAAAGATTGGACTCTCATCTTTCATCAGAAAAAAAAGTTTGTTTCTACCGTATTCCGTTTTTCAGTAATCAACAATAGAAAATGGTTAGTTTCATCTCTGTTTTGAAAAAAACATCTTTTAACGTCTTTGGCACTCCCTCCATAGGATTTTACTAAACGTTATTTAACGTTTTTGGCAGTCAAAGAGTTAAAGAGAATACGTACAGTACTGTACTACGTATGTTAGAGAGAGAGAGCGAGAGACACACACAGTATGTACATGTACGTAATTAGATAAATAAAATGAAGTTTAACTTACTTTTGGAAGATGTACTCGATGCTTAAGGATTTGATGGAGGAGGAGGAAGAGGAGGATTTTATATCATGAGAGGTTCTTCGTCGTCGCTGGAATGGGCTTCAAAAGTTACTTCCTCCTCCGTAACTTCAATGTAGGAAGAAGTTGAGGGTCGCGGAGATGAAGATGAGGGTTGATGAGTATCTTCCTTGGAGGATTTACTAGAAACTGGCCGAAAGAAGCGATCTAACGACGATTGCACAGTTTTCTTCTTTTCTCATCATAAATGATGCGGTAGCACTGTATGGCATCATTCAATTGATTTGCAACCTTTGTGCAACGTTCAATATTTGGGTCTTGCTGCTCGAAGAGTGCGATGGTTTTATCTATGAGCGACAGGCGTTTCTTCTTCTTCCTCCTCCTCGACACGTTGCTGAGCCTCCAATGCTGGGTGAGCTCTCACAGCGCCAAGCGTCGGTATTAGCGGCGGAAAGAAGCACTACAGTACTCGGAAAAAGGTGCGCAATACAAAATCTAACTTACAGCATCTCTTTCCGAACATTTTTTGACATGCGCGCAGACATGTTCGTATGTACCGTTGTTCGTAACTCGAATGTTCGTAAGTAGGGGAGCGTCTGTATGTCTATATAATTTCCAAAAATGTCAGAAATGTTGCATGTGTGAAAATATGAAGAACGCCACCCAAAAAAAATTAAGAAAAATAAATCTGAAAATGAATCTCAAAGTATTATTTATTTTGGCCTAAAATAACTCATTTGACGGTACAGGTTGCTAAAACGTGGGCAAGCTAAAAATGTGCTACACAGATCTCCAAATCACCTCACCCTCCTCCACACAGCCATTATTATAGCGGAGGAAAGCAGTAAAAGAAGTGTTATATTATATCGATAATTTGCCTGCAATGGTGAGTGGCTTCATGTGCAAATGGACTACTGCATCATGCAAGTGGTTAATGCCAACCAGATATCAGACGCCGTCAAATAGCAATGGAACTTTTATAACGCCCCTTAAATACTGGACTTTTATGGAAGGTAATAAGGACAAATGGAAAAGTTGGCTATCTAGGAGGTACAATGGCCTCGTAAAACCAGATGGTCACAGACAGAGGGATTTTTTTATTTTTTTTATTTAAGATGTTAATGTCCCATAAGGGCAATAATGTCCAGGATTAAGCAGATGTGGTAAGAAGCAAGGGCAGACAATAAAAGACTAATCAGTGATTTCATGACACAAGTCATCAACACGCAAGCATTAGAAATTGCGCTATTTTCTTTTACACTGCGGGACATACTTGTCCAATGTTCATCCCACTGGAAAGTTTCATTTCAGAATGCAGAAAAGAAATATCCTTCTGAATCCCGTGTAGTAATACTTTTGGTCTCAATCCACAGCAGATTATGCAAACTGTCATTCTGATGACAAACATTTTTTTTCCCCTGGCATGAAATTTAAGAGGCTTAGACATCTTTGCCATCTTCAATCATTGACCAAGCTTATCCAAATTTCAACACCTGCCTCACGGAGATGCAAAGGCAAACATTGAGAGGCTGATTATGAATTCATGGCGAGTTCTGTAAATACACAACCAAACTTGATAAACACTACTCTCAAATAGTGGGGCAAATAAAAAAATGTCGGGATGAAAGTCAACACTTGAGCAATAATTGAGCTTTTTTTTTTTTTGCACAGTGGAATTGTTTTTGATTTTAGTGCAAGAAGAAGCACAAATAGATTGTAATGAGTTTTCTACACCGCTTGTCATGTGCGTCACTGGATAACTTATTCATCAGCATGTTGTGAAATCAGTATGACATCAAACGAATGTTCTATTGATAAAAACGCCCAAAATAACAGTTTCCATTTTTTTTCCCTGGAAACATACATTAAACCTTGGAAATTATGTCTACTAGTATGTAAGTGGGAGGAGCACGTGTCATGGTAAACCCTGCTATAATTGTGCACAACACATTGAAGCGTTAAATTCTTAAGCAGTCAATGAAACACAGCTAGACAGTCTATGAACGCCTTCAACTTTGTTACTTCATTCTTGGCCAGTGACATACAAAAGTAGTTTGGCCGCTTGCACGCTGGCAGAGACAAAATACCCAGGTTAGCTAAGCGCTAGCTAGCAGAAATCCATTCGCTACGCGGACACTCCCTCACAATTCTTCGCCGCTCAGTGAGATACGGCCTGTACAAGTTTGAACCGTGAGAATACATCCACTTGAAACCTCCGGTGGTTGGAAGATATCCCACTGGGTCTTAACATATTGCAACGAGAAGCGGTAGCCACAAGCTAGCTCGCGAGCTAACATGCTTCTTTCAAATCCTCGCTTGGGAATTTAAATAACGTCAACAAGCTTTTCTGTATAAGTTTATATTGTGGCATACAGTATAGGGAAAACGCATAGCTAGCATAGCATAGAATAGCATAGCATAGAAGCCATAGCTAGTGTAAGAAAACATGTATTTTTGTTCTCTTTTGCGTGTTTAAATAAATCAGAGTTGAGATTCTTGTGAAGAGGTTTCCTTGCAAGGTTTATTCAGAAATTTCTGATCACACAATTGAATTCACCCAAGCAGTGTTTCTGTCCAAATGTGTGTCTTCTCTTGAAGACACGGCACATTTATTAAAAACAGTGTTTTACAGGAAAACGCCTCTCCCCTCCCTTCAAGTGCAAAAATCAGATTAGACTTTCTTTCAGTATCCTAGCTCGTCCTTGAACTTTGAAAACCGGATTTCTGACGGACAGAAAGTCTTCTTTAGATAAATAAAATAAACTTATTAACTTTCTCAGTTTCCAGGCAAGAGAATCAAAGATAACAAAAATAGCAAAAGCACTACTCATCAAGCTATATTGAGTTAACATAATTACACCTACATCTACAACTAAATTCAAAACAGTTCAAATATGAAATGAAACCGTAAAAATGTTAACATTAACTAGCCAAATGCACACTGTATTGGGGGAAAATGGGCTTGGTAAAAATAATTTTGTTACTCTTGATTGTAAAGGACAACCACTGATTAGAACAAAGGCGCTTTTTAAGCCACGCCCAAAAAATCAAGAGCACATAATGGCGAAAACATACCAAGTTTAATTGAACCCAGTATCTTAATCTTAAATGAATCATATTTATTTGTATTTGCATGCAATTTATATATATTATATATAATATTTCTATTATATATAATATTTATTTAATTTATTTATATGAAATCTGCAAATGTCACAAAATCTGGATTTGAATCCATAAACGTTACCTTCTGCGTGCTCATATTTGGTAGGGAGTAACTTCACACTCAATCCCAGATGTACTGACAGAGTGCTAAAAGCCATGTCATGGTTTTTACACTTTTTATTTTGCAGGGGAAACAGTCTTGTCATCATCGTGTAATCTTTCTGCCCGACAGAATCTAAGTAATGGGAATACTTCCAGTAGTTGAATGTAAGCACTTTTACACCGCAGCGGCAGATTGCTGCTTGGTGACATGCACATTCAGTGATTATGAAAATTAATCCAGGGATGTGACTGGATTCTTGGATTTCAAATCCGTAAGAGGCTGGCGACACAAGTACTATAAGTTATTTTCTGAGAAGCGATATACTGTATTATAGCTACGGAAAAAAACAGGGCTTCAGTTCAACCAGCTATGAAATGTGCTCAAAGCGTTGGAGAACAGTTACCTGAGAGTACATTTAACTACAAACATTAAAGTAAAGGTTAACAGGGATGTATGCTTGTTGGTTAGCATGCAAGGTGTGATTACATGCATCAATTTGAAGTTTACAGCTAACAGCTGCAACACGTGAGCAAGTGTGTCGTTTTTGTCTGCTCAGCTCTCATTATTTTCGCACAGCTGGCAGAAACAAGGAGCCACATCTGTTCTTTCTCCAGTTGCATAAACTGTTCCTAAATCTCAGAGAAGACACTGCAGAGTCATAACAAGTAAACAAAAGGGACCAAAATTCTGTCTAATCACCCTCTGTGAGACTGTTTGTACATATTTGTTCACTTTCCTCAGTGCTCTTGTCGCTCAGCATTACAGCAACTGAAAGATTAAAATGTTTCTGCTGGTAAAAACAATCTCCAAATCGCAAGATTTCTGTACACTGTTATTTTTATAATCTTAAGTGCAAGTGGTTTATAGATACATCTTGTATATAAGGGCACTTTTATTAGTAAGATGTGGGAAAATGTGTTTTTTAAAGCGGAGTACTGGTTATATGGCAAAATTCAAACATCAGCATCAACAGCAAAAAAAAACAATACAAATCTCATGAAATACTCTTGAGGTCTCACGTGACTTGATGAAAGATGGCAGTTTTGACCTCCAAAATATTTCGGGCACAACAATTTGGAGTGCCTATCTATCTATTACGGGTCTAACAAACACCGGTTTGAACCGGAATATGTTTTGGTTGTTTTTTTTTGTTTGTTTGTTTAAAAGATGCAAGTGCATCGAATCGGACCAAATCGAATCGTTCCACTTTGAAATATATCTAGATGTGTATCGAATCGCATTTTATTGGAGAGAAATACCTTAGCAGTAAATGGAGCATTTACAGTACCTGCACTGACAGGTTTATTGAAATGGATGTAAAATAACAACACAAAATAATTGTATCGTATACATTTTTATTTCATCTTCACTAGAACATTTAGTATTGGAGTAATTCAAAGTGATCCATTTACATTACTTTAATACTATGGTACTTTGATTATGCTACTAATAGTGATGTCAAAGTTAAAGCGTTAACTCATTGATTAATCACAAAAAAATATTGCATTAATCATGTATTAACGCAGATTAATCACACAATTAATTTTGACCACAGATGATCCTTTAGCTTGACAGTGGATGGTTACGTTAAAAGGTAGCACATTTGAATATTTGTTCATGTCAAACTACTGGGGTCATTTTTTTTTCTCGCCATTTTCAACTCATTCACTGCCATTGACGGCTATAGACGTCCAAAAATTATTTGAACTATTTCTATTAGTTTAACATTTTTTCCCCACTTTTGTTAAAAAGAGTATGGAAACCTAGAAAAAATATGTTGTACATTTAGAACAGATATAAAATTTGTGATTAATTGTGAGTTAACTAGTGAAGTCATGCGATTAATTGACGCCCCTAATTTTTAATAATCTTGTCTTTTTTCTTTTGAAATTGCATCAAGCGATTAAAATTTTTAATTGTAATTAATCGCATGACTTCAATAGTTAACTCACGATTAATTACCAACTTAATATCTGTTCTTAATGTACTATCATTTTTTTCCTAGGTTTTCATACTCTTGTTAACAAAAGTGGGGAAAAAAATTAAAAATAATAGAAATAGTTCAAATGAATTTTTGACGCCTATAGCCATCAATGGCAGTGAATGAGTTAATTATGCAAGTAATTAACTGATTAGAAAAAGAGGAAGATGAGCGTGTGCAGTGGATCAAAACATGTCAAAGATGTTCGCATAACATTAAATGTCGAAATATTTAACACATAACAGGTAAAAATGTTGATAAAAAGCCTTTTTAATTAAGCGATTAATCGTGATTAATCAAAATTCAGATTTTTTTAAAAATTACGAATAAACTACATTTTAAAACAGGTATCAGTATCAGAATATATTTTTAAACTAACACTCCCTGTACTTACTGTATTATAAGGCAGTGTAACGCAATTCAAGTTATTAAATGCCGATGATGGATCGACTTCATGTTTTGCTATCAAATGCAACAATGCTACCTGAGTTTGATGTTAAATTCGACTACAAGGAGATTTTAGAGACAGTACGTTTTTTGGTGGTGATTGCTTGGCTCGCCAACAAAAGCGAATGAATGGCAGTTCACAGTGAAATGCATTCAATACAGCAGCAATGTTTAACATTTGGGTGTCATGTTATATCAGCAATCTTTGACAGCGGGAGAATGTAAAAAGCACTTGGTCTGAATTTTATAGCTGACTGATCACGTCGCCTCTCCCTTCATTTTTGATGGGCTTCACGCTCCCACACTGCATCTCCCTTTTCTTTGTGTAGCCAATTGTATTAGAGTGCAAGGGTAAAAGAGCCCTTACATCTATTTATATTCACCAAAACACTATCTACAGTATATTGTTTGGGCTCGGCGCTCTACGGCTCAATTTTAAACCATTTCACAAAGACAGATCACAGAATTTGTGCTTCTACACGCACACTCTTTCACTTGAATCACATTGATCCCCATTAATACAAGTTGCGATACACGTCCTTGATAAGGATACATTTTTGCAGTGAAAAGGAAGCCAACTTCTTTTTCTGTCAAACAGAGCAACTGCAAAGACGAAAACAATTTATGAGAGGAATATCGGGCGTTATCCTCCATCACGACTTCTCATTACAAGACGCACTCCGTGCCCTTTATGCACTTCAAAAACACCAACACCCTCGTAAATACCACCGCAAGCCCTCGGTAAATTGATGTGGTGAGTTTGTGGATAATAAGCCATAGCCAAAATGCTACCGTTTCTGACTTAAGTTAGCTGTGATTCTTGAAAGACGTTCTTACTTTGTCATTTCTGATTCATATGCATTTCTCTTGTTACACACACAAAAACTGTTTGAAAATGATCATAAAATAACACAATTTGTAGGGATGGGCAAGTACAGTGGGTGGGTCGCCCTCTTGTGGCCGTTTTTACGATCGGGAACTAGAAATTAGAATAGAAAGGTGGCGTTCGATTTATGCAATTTGAAGGGGAAAATGCTATATTAGGGTACAGTATATGGGCCATTGACGGATATGTTTGTCCGATATGTCCATTTTACTAATTATCATGTGTTGCGAACAAAATGAAATAACCAAGTTGGGACTTTTATTTTTAAATACATTTAAAGACTATGTAAAAAAAAAAAAACTAAGTTACTCTTTAAGCAACTGGTATATAGCGTTCATATTTGGACATCAAAATAATAAATTGTTGTCTAACAGATACATATTTTCAATTTTAGTTGTATGGCTAACTAGCTTGTTTTGTTGAGATGGCTAATTGTTAGCCTCATAACTTTGATGTAAGTTAAAAAATATGTGGTGCAACTAATTATGACCAAAAAGCGTTCCATGATAGATGTATGCCCTATATTATAGATGTCCTAAATTGAAGATATTATAATTGAAGATGATTGTAAATAATAATAAAGAAAAAATATTTGATGTGTTTTTTATAATAAATTAACCGATCTGCTCAAATCCTTATCCGTCAATGACCCATTTAGACCTTTCTTTAAAATGTTTTTTAAGTAAATTTTATAAATCAAAAGTATCAGTGGTATCGCTACATCCACAATAATTTGTATATAATCAGCACAAAATATAACATAAAAAGTACGTTTTAAGGCCAATTTGTTTTTAAAGGAAAAAGATGATGGAAAATGGACTTTGTATTGTTTGTATTTAGATTTCTGGAGTGGCTGCCTGCCCATCAAGTGTGAAATTAAACTACCAATTCCAGTAATCCGCCTATTTCTGAAAATGCGTCTGTAAGCAAGCTGTTCCGCACTTGCGCATCACAGTTACAAAACAACGGGGCTAATCAGCATAATAAGACCCACCAAGTCAACACCTTTGTTCCAATTGAGGTTCCTCAATAGCCTTTTTTTTTAACGTGTAGGATGTTAGAGTGTTTACAAAAGTATTGATTTACTCCATTAGAGGCCATACTGTAAAATATTCTACTATAACTACTAGCTACAAGATCCGGCTTCTACTTTAAAATTTTGCACATTACTATGAGTCAAGTTCAAGTATTTTTTCACACTTTTGTTAACAAGAGTATGAAAATCTAGAATTTTCAGATATGAAATTTGTGATTAATCGCGAGTTAATTAGTGAAGTCATGCGATTAAATTTTACCTTTTCGTTTCAACAACTTACCTCAAAGAGTTATTCACCTTTGAACTTATTATGTTAACAATTAAAAACATGTATCGTTGTGTGAAAATGTACTATGCACTTACATTACAATAAGCAATAACAAAATGGCTGAAAGATTTTTTTTTTTTTACAGCGTAAATGCACACTTTACCGCAGAAGCATCAGCGAGTTTCTTCAGGTAGATTTTTCAATGTTAAAGCCAAAATATGTCGTTTTAATCTTCTTTCTTTTTTTTATTCAAAACTGTATTTCAAAGACTTGACTATGAAAGAAACTGCTACAGCAATACAAAAAAAGCTGACGGCCTGATCTTCACTATAAACATGTTGATAGAGACGTCAAAATATGTCATAAAACTAAAACCGCATGCCCCCGCGCAATTTTCTCAAACGTCAGAGTGACAAATGCCGCACTCAACAAACTAATTCTGCCGGGCTCATTTCTGACTGAAACCGGTTTCCAGGCCTCGGCAGCCAGCGGAAGCGCGCATCTTCGCAACCTCTTCACACTTCTTCAGCTTGTGTCAACAAACACTGTGGCTGTGTTAGCCATTCATATGTTGCTACAGATGGTGTCATCGCTCTTCTTTAGCTCCGCCGCTGACATGATTCATGGCGCTCGGTGTCTTGATTTAGGATCCTTTTCTTGTGTCTTATAGCCCACAGCAGAATGGCTCTTTCTCAAAGAACACCTCCCCCCCACCCCCCAACCCCCGAGGTAGCGACCCTGGGCTGTCTGAAGAAGGGGGACTGGGCGAAGCACCACACACACGCACACAACGGGTGGGGGAAAAAAAGGAGCTCTGTCTCTTTTGCTAAGTTACCCTGAAGCAAGGCACCTTTCAGTAATGTGGACAGACGAAAGTAACACTAAAGGGAATTTCTTTTCAGGTGGACAGTTAAAGGTGTTTGCATCAAACTCATCCAACCATGCTGGCTTGATAGTTCTTGTTTTGTGCACCGGTGCGCAGTCATGCTGTTTGTTCCCACAAAGTTGGACGTTTACAATTGTCTAAAATGTGTTGCTAAATTGCTTTCATATCTTTTGGGATTGTCCCTCAGTGGCAACATTTTTAAAGTTAAAAATTGGCTTTCATTTTATTTATATCTCTTATAGGTAAAGAGGTAAATATGTAAGACTATTGTTTTAGCAAGCAAGAATGACGTTGCTGGGTGAAAAGAGACTTATATTGTAAAAAGAAAAAAAAAGAACACAAAAAAATCCCCAACTTTGTTTTCTTTTTTGTACATAACAGCAGTGATAAAGAAATAGGTTTGTCATTTTATTTTAAATGTCTCGTCTATAGAATTAGCTAAGATCATAATTACAGTATATATACAGTTCATCAACTAAAATCAACGTCAATGCACATAAATGACCTAAAATCATAACAATAATTAATTCTGAGGCACTTGCTAATGCACGCACACATCGTGAAATTGAATCAAGTCAACATGTGGAGGAACGCAAACGTGTTACGTTCCTCTTCATCTGGCCATTTGCGTGAGTCTTAAACCTACCAAAACATGCCTAAATAAAATTAAACTGAACTAACAAACTAACCACCAGAGGGTGCTGGAACTGCACAAATTGAAATCAACCGGGCCTTTTTAACAGATGTGCTGCTTTTAATATCGTCACGTGACGACTGACGATTATTGTGGCAGATTTAATATTGTGATATCCCGATATTACCGTTATTGTTACATCCCTAATTAAAATGGGTATATTTGATGAAAACTGGTCCGAATGGCTTATCTTTGTTTTAATTATTAGATGCTGATTTTGTATAAAAACGCATCCCTACGGAAACCTTACATTCAAACTTCATCAAAAAGAGCCAAATTAATTCATCTTTTATGAGCACATTGATCTACAAAGATGAACTCACTATTGGTTGAAAAATGGACACTATTTTAAGTTTAAAAAAATGGCAAGGAAAAAAAACTAAATTTATATCCGAATTTACATTTAGAATTGCTGTCGATAAATTTGATAATTCAGTTCAGTCGAATAATCAACTAATTTTGACGTGGCTAAAACAATACACTCAAATTGCCATTTACAGTTTTGCAGCAACTCTACCGCAGTTTACGAAAGACATTGCAGCTAAAATATGATTATTTATTGCGCCCCCCTTTATCCATCCCACTCCTAAAATTTGTGTAATAATTTTCCTTGCAAGGAGCCATTTTTTATCTGGCGTCCAAATTCACCAAATTCACTTCTGCTCTGTAGGTCTCCAATTGCCCTGTCAGAGTGGACTATAATGGAACACTGTGTACACCACTTCCTTATCTCTGCCAGTAAATTACCTCAGGATCTGATACAGGCTGCCAACTCACCGCAACATCTCGGCAGACACAAAGAAAAAGCAAGAGAGTGAGAGGCAGCAACGGGGAAAAAAAATTGTGAGATTTGTCCAAAAAAAAAAAAAAAAGAGGCAAGAAGCCCCGTGGAGACGAAGCGTCTTGAGCTGATCTCAAAGGTCATCTGATGTTATCTAAAGATCTTCCTCAGTCACCAACGCTTTGCCTTTTACACCCGACTCTACAGCTTGGGTCAAGCACCTGTCAGTCACAGCTCCCATAACCTGCAGCTACAACACAGCAAACGTCCCAGCTGCACTTACTAATTATGCTGAGAAGGGAATTATTTTCTATGAGCACACAAAATTACACCATTAGACACAATATGTTAAAGGTGGGTTGTAATGTATAGAGATTAGAGTACTGCATTGCTATTTTCATGGACTTAACGTTTGTTTTTATGCCTTCGTGGGGATTTCTTTTTGGTGTATTTATCTGCCACAATTTGTACGCCAGTCTGTGAAAATAATGCCGACATTAAACTGGTCCATGGTGCAAAAGACTCGAGCCGCTGCTGCTCCACGTTAAGAGGAATAATCTGAGGTGGCTCGGGAATCTGGTTCGGATGCCTCATAGACGCCTCCATGGGGGAGGTGTTCTCGGCATGTCCGGGCCCAGAGGAAGACCCAGGACCCGATGGAGAGACTACGTCTCTCGGCTGGCCTGGGAACACCTTGAGATTCTGCCGGAGGAGATGGACGAAGTGGCTGGGAGAGGGAAGTTTGGTCTTCCCTGCTAAAGTTGATAATGGATGGATGACTGGATGGATTAAATGAAAGGACATTTTTGCTCTAATTTTAGGTTGTTTTATTAGTATAAAATCCATTCAGTTGTTTTATGTTTGTTAAATTTTAGCTTGAGTTATTTCACTAGTTTTCTATAACTACCTAGGTGTAAGCTACTCCCACTTTGCTGGAATGGACTCCCCCGCTCAACCTTTGAACCTTAACTCATTCAAACACAAAAACGTGTGAACACGTTTTTTTTTTTCTTAAATACTTTGTCCTTCAGTCCCAAAAACGTATTTACACGTTGTTGTTTTTTAATGTTTTTTTTTTATGCAAGAGCATACAGAAGGCTTCGATGCAGCTTCTGACATGAAGAGGTGGCTTAAAGCAATGGTAGTTATTACAAAAAAAATTGCCAGCAGGTGGCAGCAGAGTATAAGAGATCAGCCAGGGCCATGTTGCAACAAGCTCTTTTTGACAGCGTTTTCACCAGGAATGTAAATATTGATTAAACTTAGCTATTTGCTAATGCTAATTGCTGCAAAACGGAAACAGATACAAATATTTATTTTTTCTGTGGATGAAAGAACACACTATAATCTTTCTTTTGGTAGGTTCCAGGTTTTTACAATTGACCACAATGTTCTGTAGGCCTTGCAAAATCAGTCAAAATCCAATAAAACAGCCAGAAGGAAAAGCGCAAAATAGCTGGGTGGTCAAATTGAAGGAAACACTTTTTCACCACAGTGCCATCTGCTGGGCGTGGTAGGTCACTTCCCCGCTTGTCCAGCAACACAAAAGTCGCCATTGCCTCAGATAAGACTTGGGCTCTGGAGTCTTGCTTAACCTGACTGAGTCATCTGGAGCAGGCAGCCACTTTGGTGGCAGCATTGCAGGGGAGCGCTCCAACGTGGTGGAACGAAGCAGATGGCGAACGTACGCGGCACTCACGCACATCATCATCACCTTCATTAGCTGAAGGTGACATAAGACATCATCTGGGACACACGCGCAACAGGGGGCATCGCGAGTCGGGGCTCGTTTGCTTTTTCTTTTCCTTTTATCGCAGCACAGTTGAAGGTTGTTGACGGCCGCATATCGAATAATCGCGCGTCACGTCCTCATGCACACAAACACCAATTACAGGCACCTCCCCCTCAAGCTCCACTCCCACACGCTCCCAACATTAAGGTAAATAAGGCCTTGCAGGAGGGAGCCAATGAGCACGGGCCAGTGGGCAGAGACGCATGTTTGCGTTAACTTCCTCCCTGGACTCTGCTCGTTTATCTTGGCTGTCAGGTAAAGGGCAGTCACAGAGAAGGTGAAACTTTTTTTTTTTTTTTTTTTTTCAAGAGACCAGCGTGGTCCCCATAGAAACGACATGACAACATTGCAGTGATGAGGAGCAAATTCCGGTCACAGGGCATCCAGAAGAATGCCAGATTGTTGCAGTTGATGTTTGTGTTTGTGTTTTAGGTCCCCAAAAAAATGAAAGAGACGTTTGGGTTTGTTTCGGGAGCATCTCAGCGTGGGAGGTGAGATTAATGAGAGCATATTAACACTTCGCTTTCAGTTAGGTCGGGAGTTAAAAGGTAGATTTCAGGCATTTGCAAATCTCTGACAAAGGCAGCTTGAACCTCTACTTACTCACTAGTTGGGTTTCCATCCACCCATTTTTGTCCCCATTTCTAAGATATGCGAATAAAACTGAATGGTAATGCTGGAAATTCAAAAAAGGGGCCCAACATTTGCAAAAAAGTTTTTACGTTTGGAGGGGGCTGGATTATGAAGCGTGTCGAAAAAAAGGAAAAGGTGAATTTTGGCTATGGAAATAAACGCTATTACGTCACGCGTACGTTTGTAGTCACAAAGCAATGGCGGACGATAAAGTAAGGTACGTTTGTGAGGACGACGAAACAGAAATCTTTGTGGAATTAATTAAAAAAGTAAATATGAATGCAATTTTAACAGCAAAGAAACGCTACAGTTTATCAAGACTAACAAAAGCAAACTCATACGACGTCATCGCACGGCACAGTCGCTTCCTGTTTTTTTTCTTCTTCTTTTAAATTACTGGTGGATCCCATCCAAGGTGTATACCGCCACCTACAGCGGCGGAGTCCCCGCTCCATATTTGCAAAAGAAGAACAGATGGAAACGGGCAGAAATCGCATGTCCGTTTTGTGCATTTTCAGTAAATTCGCTTAAAAAAAAAAAAACGAAAAAATTGGATGGAAACCTGACTACTGATTCAAAAGAAAATATGTAAGATAAAAATGAATCAATAACAGCACACTGACAAGCATAAATGTTGACTTCAAAAGTCGTCACTAAAAGTCATTTGACCTTCCAACGCATCCCGAATACTCTCCAGGCTTAAAGTCCATAAAGCTGAGACAAATTGCGCAAGTAATGAATATTTAATGACGACTACATTTTTCACTCAGTATAAGTAGATGTGAAGCATGTTTAGTTAACAAATGAGCTGCAAATCAGAGGAACACAAGGTTCCTCACGCCTTGTCAAAAGCCTGCAGTCGCGAGATAAGCCAAGACAATGATACAAAGATACAAGACTCTTTGTTTCCTGCAATACTCCGGAGAGAAGGGGAATTTTTTTGTCTCTTCTGGAATACAGCTCAACATGGATACGGTCCATGTGCCGTCGTAAAATCAATATGAAATGCTGTGCCCTTGATAAGATGGCACTAAAGAACGTATGCGCCGCCAGAACTATTGCAGGAAATTGTTGAATTCGACACTTTGCGTTGAGCTTTCAATCTGTATTCATTCCAATAAAAGAGGACAATGCACTCTCCACGTGTCAACAGAAAAAGTAAGACGACAATTTTTCAAGCAGTTACTTCGGAAAAAAATTTTGGCTTGTAAAAACTTAGTCAAAGACAAATGTTGCTTGTTTGATTGTAAATAGTTTATTTGCATTAGGGGTGTCAAGCGATTAAAATTTTTAATCGTAATTAATCGCATGACTTCAAGAGTTAACTCGTGATTAATCGCAAATTTTATATCTGCTCTGAATGTACAATAAAGTTTTCATACTCTTGTTAAAAGGAACCTCGACTGTAATGACAAGTTTGCTCTATATGATTTATTTGGTTGTTACTAACCTCTAACTATAAAATTTATTTTTCATAAATAATTTATAGTTCTAGTAGAAACTTTATTTGGACGTATGCCGCCATTGTTATTTATTTTGCAAAGCATTCAGGGCGTAGTGACGTAGAATGGCGGCTGGCTCTTTGCTGAGCAATGTGAAACGAATATAAAGAAAGCAAGGCAAGCCTCGTAACGTTCCAAAAGAAAAAACATGCGATCGGGAGCGTCACCCTCCCCCACGCCGTGCTGTCGTCATTCACCATTCAAGAGTTTTGATCGTCCCTTTAGAACATTGCTCGGCAGAGAGCCAGCCGCCATTCTACGTCACTACGCACTGAATGCTTTACAAAATAAATAACAATGGCGGCATACATCCATATAAAGTTTCTACAAAATGTATTAAACTGGGAAAAAAGATAATTTTTAGTAACAACCAAATAAATAATATAGAGCAAACTTGTCATTAGAGTCGGGGTTCCTTTTAACATAAAAGTGGACGAAAAAAAGTTAAAGTAGTCGAAATATGGCTGCATCTTTTTGTCATCGATACAGTCATTTCATAATAACTCATAAAATGAAATTAAAAAGCTGTACTGTATTGTAAAAAATAACGAGTGTGATTTGTGTTGAGGTCATTTTTCTGCCACTAGATGGCATAATTGCATTTGTAATTGCCATTTGTTTAGTATATGCCGTGGGCCATTTAGAAATGGATTGCGACCCACAAATGGCCCCCGGGCCAAAAGTTTCCACACCACTGCCTTATACGGTTAAAACAATATGAAACTACGTATTACACTATGAGCAATAAAGTATAACAAATTAAACTAAAAGGTGATAATTAAGCTTTCGAAACAATTATCTACCACTCGCAGTAGTAGTATTGCTCTAATGAACAAAAAGCTTCTTTTTTTTTTTTTTTTACACCTCTTCCAATATGATTTATATCAGAGGAAAAGGGGGGAAAGGGGTCCATGAAGACCGAAGAGAATGCGCGTGCAGGCAAATGAGGGGGGGTGGGGAGGGGCTGACACCTCATAAGTTGACAATAAGGCTTTGGCTGTTATTGCCCTCCCACCTGGCTTGGGTCACAACATGCTCCAGATGCGAGCGGCAAGCTTCCAGCTCCCGGACATTCATGTTTTGATGGTGTAATGGCTGAAAAATGAATGATTAGTAAAAGACACGTGCACCAGCTCATGCCAAGCGATGTCTGCGCATGATTGGAAAAGCATCGCTCCCACACACGTGCACACAACGAGGGGCTTATGAACTCCATCTCGTCAGCCAGCCAGAGGTCTTGATTCTGTCACTTGGGATGATCGTCAGGATGTGGCACTCAGGCCAAGTGCGCCGTCTAAACCCAAGCAGGATATAAGGTCATGTTGGAGTGCAACTCTAGCCAAGCGGCACCCGGCTCTCAAGTGCTCCAGTGGTTTTGTGGTTATCTCCAGTGGCCAGCTGCCGTGATTGAGGAGATCCTCGAGAATGTCCCCTTCTCGCCTCTTCCTCTACGTCTCATCTTTCGACACATGCGCATTTGTCTCCGTTCGTGTCGCGAATTGAGATCAGCACGACAAATGTGCCCGTATAGGAACATTATCAAGTGACGGCAAAGAGGTTATCTCAGCGGAGGTTCTGAACCCCACCAGATTCACCAAACCCTTCTTTATTGAAAAATAAAATATGATTTAAAATTTTTTTTTTCCAAATTCAATACATCGGTATAGGGTTTACTAGGGACCGAAAAGGAAAGTAAACAAATACTTTGTTACTGTACTTAAGTAGTTTTTTCAGTACTTTGTACTTTCCTTTCTTCACCTTGAAATCAGAAAGTGTTGTGTTTTAGAATTGCTCAACTTGGCATTGCAAATCACGCAGTTAAGACGCTTGACTCTTTATTTATAGAGCACTTTAAAACAACTGCTGCTGTTTTCTCAAGATGGAACCCAAGGGCAACAGATAGAATGAAAACAGCAGAGGCCCCTGAATGGAACCCTGTGGAACACCATACGTTCCGTTAATTCAACATGTTAAATCATATTGCACATATTCGGCTTTCTTTCACTTTCTTTTTTTTTTTGCTGGACATAGTTAGTGTGAAGCAGGGGTGTCAAACATACGGCACGCGGGCCGGATCGGGTTTTATCCGGCCCGTGAAATAATTTTGTAAAGTAAAAAAAAAAAAAAGAACCAATTAATCAGCCGGCCACAATCAAAACATATAAATTTGTAATTCCGCAAGCAATTCTCAGATGAGCAATGCAACTTGTGGATGTCATTATTTTACACACAACCTAAAGTTACTGTTTGTTTAAAAATATATAATCAAACATAAGCGTGCTAAATACGACACACATTCAATTATTGGTAACCCAAACACAAATGACAAGGATTTACATTTTTATAACTTCTTTAACTGCATCACACAATGCATTCTGGGAACAATATACTGTGCAGTATATGCGAAACAGTTCCGTCCGGAACTCATACAGGCAAAGTGTTTCCGCGTTCCATTTGCATTCGTGTTATTTTTTTTTTATTTAAGTTTGAGCCCCGCAATGTAGGGCTAGCCCTGGAATATATAATAATAATCTGCATATAATTGACGCCAATTGTTATGTAGCATGATTTTACCGATCCAGCCCACTTGGTAATATAATTTCCTCCATGTGGCCCCTGAGCTATTATGGGTTTGGCATCCCTGGTATGAAGGGAATACAGTAAAAATCATTTGAGTCAAACCTCCGCCAAACCACTGCACCTGACTCACCGAACCCCGGGTGTTTGATTGAACCCAGTTAAGAACCACTGGGTTATGCATTTGTTTGTTTGTGAGCAGGTTTACACACACACTATGACACAACTTTTCCAAAATGTGGAGCCTGGATTAAAGAACACCTAATAAAATCCTGACTTTTTCAGTGTTTTAAAGATTTCAGGCTTATGCAGGAAGAAAGCATCTAGGCAAAAAAAAATGAACAGCTTGCAGCCTGAGAGCTACCTGGAATTCTATATCACGTTTATTGCGTGGCGTTCCTCCGTGCAGCGGAAGGAGACGTCTACGCGTGAGAGTGACTGAGAGGACAGCTATACATAATATATTTGACAGCATATGTTTAAAAGGTTGTCTTCCTCGGTTCAAAATTAGGCCAGTCCGTCATTGCAAAAACAAATGGCCGCAGAGGAGATGGCGACACTTGGACATGTCTCTCTTGGATGTGGTGGTCTGTCAGCGTCAATGACAGCACAGATAAGAACAAGCATACCACAGCGTACGTCATCAAAATTGATGCACAGGAGCAGGCTAAGTAGCAGCAATCTGTTCCTGTTGTGTACACACGCTAAAGGACACAGCTCCATCTGCTGGCCAGGGTGACTTACAGCAGGACAAAATCAGGGCTGAAGGAAAAAGCCTTTTGGATTTACATTTACAGTACATTGCAAAAAGCGTGTCCAGGAGGGTTATTAATGTTTGAAGGCTTCATATTGATATGTGATGGCGCTCAAACAAAGATAACCAGCTGTGATGCTTATTTGAGGCGACCAATCTGAAAGGAACAGTCATTTTTATTCCAATAACCTAAACGTTGGAGATCACCTAAGCTCTTAATGCTTCTTCAGGGGGTTCCTATTAGCATGGCTTATGGACTGTCATTTCAGTTACGCAACGGCAAATCACCAGAGCTTCACATTTAGCAGGGGGTTGAGAATAAAAACGGATGACAAATTCAGCCGAGTGGAATGAAGCAGCCCGAGTTGTGAAGAGGCAGCACTACAGTGGCTCTTATTAGCATGTGATTACCCTCTTCGGGATTTCCCAGACAGCAAAGACAGATGAAAGGTCAAAGGTGAGCGCTTAGACAACCACTCCAGCCTGCAGCACAGCTTATTAGAAGAAAGGCCATGCTGAAGATGTGCCATCAAGCATCATTTCGACAGATGCCAAAGGATGCATCCCTTCCTAGTGCTAAATTCCAGCATGCAAGGTCAGCTGCCTTATTATGGTAAGAAAAAATATGTTGTACTCAATTAGAATAAGGAACTTTGAGAATATAAACATGCCGACTCGCACCTGGTGCAACGTTGGCAGCGGCGAAATAGGCCACATAAATCGAGTCGAAAGCAGCAGAGATCATCATGAATAAAACATCACACTTCTTAACATACTTGTTGAGCTTTTTTAGCCAAGAAATTACTTTCTCCACTGGCAGAAGAAATGGGGGAACAAATAGAAAAAAATACTTTAGTACAAAATAACAAGCTGACTACCATCTGCTCGTGATCTCAAGACTTTAGCAGGAATTAGCAAGTAAATGTGGGGCGTGTGAGTTCTTTTCCCAGGACGGAAGCTACTTTATCTTTGTCACTCCAGAGGGGAAAAATGGAAGGTGGCTGTGTTTATTTTTCTTTGCCACTATAATTGCCATGTGAGTGAGAGTGTGTACTCACAAAAAGGAGGCTGCTCATGGCCGACAGCCATTCCTTCCGCGTGTGTGTGCGCGCGCGTGTGTTTTGTATCCATGACGGACGGTTAAAGCATGTGGGAATGTGTTAACCTTTCTGACGCGACGAGGACAGCCTCCTCTCTTTCCAAAGGCTGAGAGTTGTTCTATTTTTTGAAATTCTCTCTGCCTGTTTAGTTCATTCAAACACGTTCACTGGTCTTTCAAGGGGTTGAAAATTAGGTAATGATTTTCACCATTTAAAAGGGTGATTGTTTTTCCATTTCTTTGCTTTTAGATTAGTAGTACAGCTCAATGAAAACCCATTCTAATGTCATTCTTAAAACAACGCTTAGGCATAATGTTTTGCTGTGCAAAAAAATTATATTTATATGGATGGATGGATGGATGGATGGATGGATGGATGGATGGATGGATAGATAGATAGATAGATAGATAGATAGATAGATAGATAGATAGATAGATAGATAGATAGATAGATAGATAGATAGATAGATAGATAGATAGATAGATAGATAGATAGATAGATAGATAGATAGATAGATAGATAGATAGATAGATAGATAGCTATGTAGCTAGCTAGCCTGCTACTATAGATAGGTAAGTAGGTAGCCTGCTAGCTACATAGATAGCTACATAGCTAGCTCGCTAGATACTGTAGTTAGCTAGCTAACTAGGATGGATGGATGGATAGATGGATGGATAGATAGATAGATATAACCATAACATCGCAATATTAAAATTGCCACAATAATGTCGTTTTCATGTCACGATATTAAAAGCAGCGCATCTGTTAAAAAGGCGAGAATGTCATCTATTTGTGCAGCTCTAGCACCCTCTGGTTTATTAGTGCAGTTTAATTTTAATTAAGAATGTTTTTGGTCACTGTGGCAGTTATCGCGTCTATAAATCAGTCATGCCAGCAAATCCATCAAAAAACAGAACTTTTGGATTGCTTCAGCCAAACACAGCATTGTGAACTACATAAACCGTAATACTTTGCACCTCTGAGCCAATAGGAGCACATGACAATGACATGTGACATGGCATGGCCAAGCCTATTTCTTTTTCACTGCTGTTAATGTACAAAAACACAATATTGTGTGGCCAATATCAGTATCGGCAGCCCTCTTGTGGATGTTTTACCATCAGGAACTAAAAATTAGAAGACAATAATTACCATTAATTCCATGCAATTTTAAGAAAAAAAAAATTATATACGGATAATAGGTATTTCGTTCAAAGTATCTTTCTTCTTCTTTTTTTTTGAACATCCCTTGTATTTCAAATAAATGATTTACAGGCGAGTATCAAGGCATATAAGGATACTACATTCATGTGAAAATGGCAGAAAAGTCACAAGTATCCAGATTGTCCCCTAAATGTGGGGTGGCCATAGAGCAACCAAGGGTTGTCTTGGCCACCCCTGGCCAACACGTAGCTCCGCATGGAATTTCTGGTGGGAGGAGCTAAGGTGAACAAAAGAGTAACGAGCGAGCAGCTATAGATTCACCCAATGTGTCTTGAAAAAAATGGAGTGCAATTCTTTGCTGCAACCAGCAGAGGCGCTGTTGATTCAGTCTTGGCAGGTTTCCGGTCTTCGAGAAACGTCGTCATCATCAGCCTAGGCCATGGCACAACTTCTCCAAACAGTATTATTCTGCGCTATATGATGCTGGCATCAAAACATTCTGATTTTTACCATATTTTAATCAATTCATTTAATTGATTTATTGTTATTTCCCCCATGGAATGTTGTGAAATAGCCGGTAAGACGCTCCACCATGTGAAAAATGCTAATAAGTAAATGATCCGTTCCAAGTTTGTGCTCTGCGGGTATTTCACATTGACTTTCTGAGGCCAATTTATGCCTTGAGCAAATTAGCACCTCGTCAAACTGTGTTTAAAATAAACAGATCAAGATGTCCAAGATTTGAATTACTTTGTCACGGTGCATGCAAGGACAAAGCCAGAAGACACAAAGCGAATGTGTTTCACAAATTTCCAATGAAGTGAGACAGCATCATCTCCACTCACAAAAGGTACAAAGAACTGAACCTGCTTGTTTTCCTCCCATGTGATATTATCTGCTTTTTCTTTTTCTTTTGTTTACCAGCGACCCAGATGAGGACGTGCATTAAATCTCCCTTAAATCTCTGCTTCCTCTGTCATGTTTGTGTGCTCATCCTTTTTTTTATTATTATTAAACAAGACAAAGCTATTCTCACCACTACTTTAAGACCATAAAGTAATTTGTGCCGCAGTGCATGACCATTTGTTATGAGCGCACTCATATGTAGAGATTTAGACACACACACGGGAAGCAAAGCAATCGCTTAAGGTCGCCGAGGCTTCGCTAAGCCTCCGTAAATCAGCCACCGTGCGGCACTGAGTTTTATTCCCCGCTCTCTCTGTGGATGTTGGCTTATGACCCATAGGCAGGAGGTTATTTATTGCATTTGTCACAGCTTGTGTTGACTCGCAGCCACTCATTTATGGTTGGAGGCTCGTAGTAAGCTAACAGTATAGCGAGGCTCTGAAAGCAATTGAGTCGACGTTCCCTCTTAACGTCTCATCTCCTGTCTCTTTACAACGGGCATCAAAATGAAAACCTGAGGCAAAGAGATTCCTATTAATGGCAATTATTGTGAATGAGAAAGGCGGGCTAAAGACAACAAAGAAACATATTCCCAGCAGGCTGAAGTCAGTGATGATGGGCAAGCCTGCTGCTCTGCCTTTTCCCTCCAAATTAGAAAGCAATCCGCATCTTGTCACATTTGTAATGAAAACATGAGGTGTTATTTTGGGCAATATAAACAGGCTTGGGCAGTAGCGGAATACATGTACCGCCGTTACCTAATCAGATTGCACAAAACAAAATGTAACTGTATTCCATTACAGTTACAGGAAAAAACATGGAATCAGTCTACAGGTACATTTATTAAAAATGGGGATTATTTGCGAAAGAGGGCGAGAGAGAGGGACCGTTGCTACATGTCGGGGAGGTGGGAACGAACGAACTGACCAGTCGTGTACTCCACACGCGGACATTTTGAAAAAAATTCACGGACGGGAGGAGGAAATGGCGACCGGTATTCACTGGAACTTACTCAGAGCGAAAAATTGAGCTGAGAGTCCAGCGGCATGCTACGCGCTGTAGCTTCTTGCTAGCTAGCCCGCTAGCCTACAACCATAATGCGAGTTACACCTTCCAAACAAATCTTCCTCCCACCAATTCACTATTTAAACATCATACACAACATATACGTGGCTAAACTTGTAACTGGGATAAAAGTTCATTTTGCAGTTGCCACACATCGTCATCCTCATTGGATGTGTGTGTCCATCCTAGTTAGCTAGCTAACTACAGTATGTAGCGAGCTAGCTATGTAGCTATCTATGTAGCTAGCAGGCTACCTACTTACCTATCTATAGTAGCAGGCTAGCTACTCTATCTATCTATCTGTGAGGTGTGGTTGCTTTCAGTGACAGTTCGAAAAACAGCATATGGCCTTCAATCAATCAATCAATCAATAGCCTACATGCTTTTTAATTACACAACGATTTTTGCTATTTGTAGGTTGCCCGGGTCCCTATCACCCGCAAATAGCAGGGGCACATTGTATAGAATATATATTGTGGTGATATTTATTTTTATTTTGTCTTCATGAGCACACTCAATATTGGAGTAATCCAAAAGTAATACACTTACATTACTTTAATATTATGGTACTTGGATTATGTTACTAACTACATTTTTTAGCAGGTAACTTGTAACTGCAATGCATTACATTTTAAAAGTAACCCTCCCTACCCTGAATATAAAGTGAGGAAAGACAACTGTCTCTATTGCGAATGCAAAAAAAAATGAGTAGTGTTTGAAAGAAGGAGAGATTTTGTTTTCTTATTCCTCAGGTTGCTTCTTTTTACTTCCACGTTCTCATCGAGGTTTTTTATTTACAGGAGAGCGTCTAGCCTGGGTCACAAGTCTAGGTTGAAATACAAGCCAAGCGAGCATTTCAGCAGCACTGACAGCTGAGAGAACCCGCCCCGACTGCGGATATATGAGGTGGTCCTTGAATGAGCACATAAGACGGAGCACTGTGATGTAATGGAGACAAGGCTGCTAACCGATGCTGCGGAGGAGGAGGAGGCCAGTTTGTCTGCTCAACTTCACAACCTTTCATATCCGAGATCTATGTCCACATAATAGAGGGACCCTTCATCAGCGTCAGCTTGGGGTTGAGGAGGGTTTGTCTACGTAACGGGTCAAAGAGTGAAATGATCCACTCTTGTCACAATCTCATAAGAGATGACACGGGGGGGGCGGGGGGGTCCATTTTTGACACTGCGCAAATGAGGTGAAATTGAAGTTGTCGCAGTATGAATGCACGTTTGGATAATAAAACCTCTGCTCAGGTTAGGATGTTTACATCTCATTTGCTAATAGCGCCATCTTTAATTGGAGTAACTCTCTCTCTCTTTCTCTCTCTCTCAAATCTGTGCTTGCATATATGTTTATCATTTAACCACCAATCAAAAATATATTGCAAGTGCTTCGTGAAGCTTCATTTTCACATCACTATTACTACTGACTGCTTAGCAGTTCAATATAATGCTTATTAAGCATTGCAGTAGGGCTGCTCAAATATGAAGAAAATATTTATTTATTTATTATTTATTTGTTTTTTTGGGGAACAAAACAAGAAAATGTTTAAACATGTAAAAAAATATATATATATTAAGACAAATAAATTTCTTTGAAACACTATAATTTTGCAACAAGATTTAATTAAAAAAATCATTTTAAAATTAAAAAAAACATGCAAATAAATACATTTGAACAACTCAAAATTTATAATAACAATCTTTTATTTTTGTTTACGATTATGCCGATTTTGTAATTTTGGAGTGTAATAATTGAAATTGTACTTGAATTTCGATTACTTGCACAGCCCTACATTGCCGTACACGCGCAAACATACCCGGGTGTCGCTTTCTAAAAGTGCACGTCACGTGACACTGTGCACTCCCCATATACATACATATGTCACATATTCAAACAATTAAGACTGTGCTGTGATTTGACACTAAGCTTTAATATAGAAAGAGTGACTCAAACCTTTTGACAATGTCGGTTCCATTCCAGCAGGACAGCCCATCATCAGAGGCCAGGTCACTAACACACAACTGATCTGCAAGGCCACCGTAGTACGTCCGGTAGAGGCGGAGACTGTTCAGGAAGTCCCTATAAAATCAGTCAGCAGGCACACAGGAAGCCACTCGTCAAAACTTTAGGATCTCAAGTGATATGACTGGATTATTTTTTTTTTTTTTTTTTTGCACTTACCTTCTTTTAACAGCAAGGGAGTCGCCTGATGCTTTGGTTGGAGTTTTAAGAGGGGTTGATACTCTGGTGCTGTGCTGGATGCTGGCTGTGTGCACAGCCTTCTTGGTGCGGGGCCCACACAGTTTGTGCACCTGTCACCCAACGAACATAGAGACACACACATCTTATTTTGCATTGTGAACTTGAGGATGGTAACCGTTGCTGTGACGTGAATCATAAATGTACTGTGAGCATGGTGGGTACAATGCAAATCGTAGCATTTCCTGTCTAGTGTAACTATACGATGTCACTAGATAGCCACTAGATGGCGATGTTGTATGTAACTATGTCACCTTTCCAGGTTGAGGTGGCATTTTTACATTCAACTGTTAATTTTAATTAAAGAGATTTGTTAGTACCTCAGCATCCATTTATAGTTTTATTTTTTTAAGTTACCTTTTAATATCCACAACAACAGTAATACATTTTTGTGTCCGTAGTGTAGCAATTGGAACATTACAGCACCATATCCAGCAGATGGCGCTGTTTTGATAGAAACGTATGGCTAAAAAAAAGTGCAAACTTTTTTCATTTTAAATAGAATTTTTAATTATATGTATACTCATGATCTTTATTGCACTTTACAGACCTCATGGTGAGTCATTTCTAATATTAAGAAAAATGATAAATGATCAATTTTAATACCAACTTTTGACTTCCTACATTTGAAAACAAAAAGCTGCATTTTACTGTTTAAATCCCTCCAAGTTCCCTTTTAAATGGATCTGACCTGTGTTGCGATCCGCAGTCCGTTTCTTTGAGCGAGTCCAACAGCGTCGTGCAGCAGCGTGTGAATTCCCAGAAGCACTTGCTCCAAATCTTGCGATCCGTGCATCCGAGCTGACAAGTCCTCTAGTGAGCGGACAAACTCCCTCCAGTGGATGTCAATCTCCGCCATACTTGCCAAGCAGCCCCGCATCACATTGAGGCAGTAGCCCATGCAAGGTTTGGACTGAGTTAAGCCCTATGAAACAAATGACTTTGCGATCAATCTGACTCGTTTGGGATCAGTCAACAGATTTGGGAGCAGCGCGATCCTACCTGGCAGTGGGGGCAGTAATGCATCTTGAGCAAAGCCTTTCTGCACTCGCGGCTCAACGGCAAGTGGTCTGTCGTGTTTATGACTTCGATGCCGAGGTGCAACGCTTGGAGAAGAACCTTGCCAGAGACCCCGGAGCGAGCTATCTGATCAGCCAGTAAAAGGGGCGCCCCGCCGAATGGCCTCACGTCACGGCTCGATGACCTTACGCACTCGGCGTAGCCTGCTGACAGCTCGCCGAGGCCTGGATTGATGAAATGATTATACACCATCGGGAAGAGGGTATCAAAAAATCTCTGGACAAAGTCCTCAACGTTGAGCTCGGACCCAAGCAGGAAGAGGCTAATGTCAGTGAAGAGTTCGCCGACGGGACCTTGGGCCTGATCGGCAATGTTGCTGTAGGACTCCTGCAGCGCGGCGTTGGTAAGATTCTCTGCCTGTCTCCTCAGAAGCTCAAATGTGCCTGTGGAAAGCAGCAGGGAGAGAAAAGGTTAAAATAAAAAAAATAAAAAAACTCTTAATACCTTGCAATTTCAGGTAAACTTGTTGAGGCTCATGAAAAGTTTATTTAAAAAAAAAAAAAAAAAAGCAGAGAAAACTGCAACATGAGGAAGGTAATTACAATTTGTGTACGCTCTGGTCCTCATGGCTAGAATTTTGTTCGCTTACATCAGTGGTGTCCTAACTATGGCCCCGGGGGCTACAAAAAAAAGTCAGAAAAAGGGTAGAGTGAGAAGGGAGGGTGTCAAAAATAATAAGTGCCACTACTAATAATAAATTGGTTTATATACAATAGTGCTCCTTGCTATAACGAGATTCACTTTTCGCGGCCTAGATTTTTTAAATGCAATTTTGCATGCATTTTTTTTTTTTACAGTAAAAAAAGTACCTATTTTATAAAATGTACAAAGGTTTGAACATTGAGAATGCTTAAACAAGAGAGAAATGTGAGAAAATGTAAATGCCTAGATGATAAAAATGAATAAACTGTGTGGGGAGGGGTTTTAGAGCCTTAAAACATTTATAATAAATATCAAACATAAAGCGAAGTACTTCTCGGATTTCATTTATCGCAGGTATTTTTGGGAACTTAACCCCAGCGGAAAACGAGGGAACGCTGTATACAGTAGAGCTTTGAGATTTTCTATATGCGGCCGCCCCCTCAAATGAAAAGTATGGACATACCGTGGCTTACGTGAAGCCCCCCCTCTCTCTACAAAGCTGCCGGCGCTCAAATCCTCAGCACATGTTTGTAATCACATTGAGAATCCAGACAGTTTGCTCGGCAGTATATAACATATAAAATCAGAATAACTTCCGTTTCTCAAGAAAAACATGCAGCGAATTCATTCCAAGCTGGGAAATTGGCATGGAGAGAACACAGATTCAAAAAAATGAAACATGTGCAGTACATGAAATGTGTGTTTTCATTTTACATTCCTGCACTGTTAATTGCTTACTGGGCAGCCTCACAGTGTTAAAAAAAAATTCTCACAATTATCTCTCAGTTTGGCATTTGTCTCTTTTTAGATTCCATTAGTGGGGTTTATAAGAAAAGAATGTGCCAACCACTTACAGCAGACAATATACCAGACTTGAGTACGCACCAGAGCACTCACAACAACAAAAGGTACCAGACTTTAAGACCAAACCAAAAAAATCAAAAAAAGTTTTAGCCATACGTTTTTATCAAAACAGCGCCATCTGCTGGATATGGTAGTGTAATGTTCCACTTGCTACACTACGGACACAAAAATGTATTACTGTGGTTGTGGATATTAAATGTAACTTAAAAACTTGTTTGATTGACACACAATATTTTTTTACTGGGCTGGGGGTGGCTGGGGCTGAGTTGTGGTGGATGGAAGGCGGGGGGGTCGTGGGGGGGCTGGCTGGCCTGCCGTGCCCCCGTCATGCTGCGTTGGGTTGGAGGCGCGGGCCGTGTTGGGGTGGGGGCGCTTCTGGCTCCTGGGTTTGCTCTCCGCCCGGTGGCCCCTGCGGGGCCCGGGGGTTGTCCCTTGGCGCTGCCGTGGCCTGGGGGGCCCTGGGGGGTTGCGCTTGCTATGTCCTGGCCTTTGGCGAAGGTTTTCATGCATGCCAGTTCCACCACACCAGCATCTATCGAAACTCAAACACAATCTGCTTCTTCCTCTGGTCGTTGAATCGGTGGAGGCTGGTGTCTGTGGATCTCACTCTGCTTCATCGGTCCTTCCTTTCTTTCCTCAGTCTTTTCTTTGGTCTCTTGAGGTCTCCCTAATTTGTTGGAATTTAGATGTTTCTGGGGTTGGTGAAAGACTCTGGTTGGTAACCCGGTGGGTAGTATAGGTAATGTCTGGTCGGCGCTGGATTTCACTTTCCTTTCTTTTCTTTGATCCTTCCTCGGGTCTCCTGACAACCTCACGACTGGATTCTGAAGTATTCGGTTTAGGTGAACGGTATGGGATTTTTAATAGGTTTTAGGTGAACTAATGAGTACACACTCACACGCACATTCTCACCCACATACAAAATAAAAATAGAATAAAATAAAAAATAAAAAGAGAGAGAGCAATGATGATGACATGTCAAATCGGTAAAATTACCGAATGAACACTACTGAGCTCTCTCTGTGAAAAAAAAAAAATAATAATAAAATTTTACTAATTAGTTGGTAATTAACCACAAAACAAATATCACAATATGCATGCTAAATGAGGATGTTTACTACAATGTCACCTTTATCCCTCTGACACTTTTTGCGGTTAATTTTTCCCCCTCCTGTGCAGCTAATACCTAAACCACGGCCACTCTGACATCATGTGCTGATCATGAGCTGCGAGGCAATCATCCGGGTGAAGGCCCGGAGCTGTGAGAATTGTGGTTGAGGAAGCGCATTTAGACATTATGATGAGGGGGCGATGAAGGAGTCTGACATGCCTGCGGGCACATTGTCTCAAACAGGTAACATTAGAAACAGCCCAACCCGTACAGAAGTCTTTGCACGTCCTCTGTGAATAAACGTTCCATCCATGTTATATATCACTCATTCTGTTCAAGGTTGCGGGGGCCTTGAGCCAATCTCAGGTGACTTTGTGCGAAAGGCGCCCGCCCGACACAACAGGTTGCAAATGAATCACAGTACAGCACATCATATCGAGAACAAACAAAATCACATTCAGAGAGTGGGAAGTCAACCCACCCGTGAACCACAACAGCAGAGAAAAATGTGCTCATGAAATACCGTTTGAGATTATTACAGGCCGCGGGTGTATGAGGCAGAGCCATCAGAGTAACGAGGGATCCCACAGGGATTCCAGCACGAGCCCCGGGTAGAGGTAAACATACCATACTGTGGAACTAATGAATATCACCCGTCAAGCTACATAAATATATTTCTGGCAAACAAATTTGCTTGTGTTTTATCTCGGTGTCTAAACTCAAAACGAAATCTTGTCATTCAGTCCTTCGTCATCCAGACAAACATAAAAGGGCATGATTAATAACCTGAGTAAAAAAATCTGCGCGCTGAGCAAGTCTGAAAGTGTTTTTGATAATATTTTAAGCCCCAGAAGAAACTGTCTCACAAGGCGGCCTTGGCCAGCAGCAAGGCCTGCAGGCAAGCCTGACGACCGTCACACTCAAGAGGCTGGAAAAGGAGAATTGTGAGGGAAAACCTGTGCTCGTTTTTTTTTTCTTTTCCTTTTTTTTTTAGCTTATGGAGAAAAGTCTAGATGACTTTTCTCCTCCCAGCGACCTACGCAAAATCTCTTCATTAAAGCTGCTTTGATCATCTTACGTTACAAAATAAATGATGTTGGAATTCAACTGTCATGGCGTACATTAGCGTTAATACATAATGTTGTAAACATCTTCAAAAAGTTTGAGAACGACCAGCCGACATCCGGACCCGTTTGCTTTTAGATCCCAATTAAAGGACGCTTTCAGTGGAATTCAAGTATCGTAGCGCTTTGACCTATGTCTAAAAGGCTTTTACGTTTGATCCCGTTTTCTTGCCGCCTCCCACAAATGATGCACTCTTTTTCTAAGTAGGATGATCTAGTTAACTGTGACAGTGTGAGCTCATCTGGTGATGATTTATGGCAGTTGGCACTGAAAAGTAGAAAAAAATACTTCGACTTCACTCCCTCCAGTCATGTGCTAACAAATACTTCTTTCCTTTATCTGAATAAATTCTTTGTAAGGTCGCTGTGATATTTTAACGTAGATACAAGTTCATTAAGATCAAACAACACAAGAAAAAATAATAATAATTGATCGCTATTGAAACAAACGGCAGAACACAGTTACAGCTATATGACAAGATATCACATGAGCAATTTAGTGATGGGAAAATGAAGCTTCATGAACCACTTGCGATATTTTTTTACTCCTCTAGTTGGTGCTCTTGGTTTAAAAATAAGGGCAGTGCAATGGAAAATGATAACATCTTGACTGCATCTTAAAACCAAGAGCACTAGAGGAGTTAAAAGTATCGCAAGTGGTTGATGAAGCTTCATTTTCTAATCACTAGTGTGATGGGAAAATGCAATATCATAATTTTTTTTTTACTCCATATATATATATATATATATATATATATATATATATATGTATACATATATATATATACATATATATATATATATATATATATGGAGTAAAAAAACGTGTTGTCATTACTCGCCCTCATAATCAACGTGACAACCCTAAATTGCACGGCTCAGTGGTAGAGTGGTCGTCTCCCAACACAAAGGTTGTGGAATCGATCCTCACCCCTGGTGACCAAGTTGAAGTGCCCTTGAGCAAGACACTGAACCCTCGTTTGGTCCCAGTGAGAACCTGGCAGCGACTTGCATGGCGGCAGCCGTTTACTGGTTTGAACAGCTTTGAGCACCATATTATGGTGTAGAAAGTGCCTTATTATGGAGGGCCAAAACTGCCAAAATTAAAAATAAATAAATAAGTAAATCAATAAAGGTGGAAATAAAAACAAATATGAAAAACAATAATTCAAAAATTAAATACAAAAATAAATATAAATGGAAATAAAAACAACAATATATTCCTAAATAAATAAATCCAAGTAAAATAAAAATATTCCAGAAATAAAAAAAATAAAAATATATATTTGTAAATAGAATTAAATATCAATCAATAATCAATTTGCAACAGTGGAGCCCAACCCAAGACATGCTTAGGACCGAATAACATTTCGACCTGACAGAGCGTCTGTAGCATGAAATAATTAAATGTGAGAATTGTGTTTTTTATTTCCGTTTTTATTTGTACTTTTATTCATTTATGTATTTATTTAGTCATTTATTTATTTTTCATTTTGGCAGTTTTGGTCCTCCATACTTTATACGCGCAGTCCATTTACCATTTGCATTTGTAAAAGAAAAAGTTGCCACTTGATATGAGACAAAATTCATTATGAAATAGTTGCATTTGTGTATTCCAGGAAGTGCTAACATTTCACGTGTCTCGTGTCAGGTCATGGAAGACATCAACAGTGTCGCCGTGCTCATCGCAAGTGGTTCATGAAGCCTAATTTTTCCGTCACTAATAAGCATCAAAACCGTTGCACAAAAGGATATTTGTCCCTTTCAATTGACACCGTCCAAAATGTATTTGTCAAACAATACCAACCAACCAGGACACATAAGAAACAACCATTCACAGTGAAAGGTTGGTTGGCTTTGCCAATTTAGAGTCTTTATTTACCCTAACAAACAGGTTGTTGGAATGTGGAAGGAAGCCAAAGAAACTGGTGAAAACCCACACAAACAAGGGGAGAACGTACTCCACAGAGGAAGGACGTTGCCAAGATTCCAACCCAGAACCTTCAAGGAAGCTAACCACTAATGCACCGAACTACGAGCACTTATATTTCATAATAAATATTTGTACATTTCTTCTTTAAATACAACTACTGCCGAAAAGGGTATCTGACCAACTTGACCTGCATAAAGATGACAGCTACGATGTAAAGTGGACAAGGAAGCCGATAAGGAAATCGAGCATACGCATGATAGGCAAGTTGGCACGTCCTTAAAGGTACATGAAACAGAAAGCGTACGTGAGAGAGCTGAGCTCAGTCTACCTGCGAGCGCCGATCTACAAACAAACCCCCAAAAAAGGACAGCGGCCGGTCTGTGTGGTGTGTTTGTTTGTGTTGGGACATGTGCAAGCATGTTTGAAGGAGGAGGGGGAGTTGGAACGTGAAGACGAATAGTCCAAATCTGGTTGAGCTGCGTAAAAAACATTCATCCAGGCGGGTGGATTATCTGTTTACCCCCCTCAAGATGAGCCCTGGAATACTTTTTTTTCCTTTTCAGGTTTAATAAAGATGGTATTGTTTCATAGCCTGAACTGATGTTTCAAACGCGTGTGACTTTACCAGGACAAGGAAGTGGAAAAAAATCCATCTCAAACTCAGGCCTTATCTCTGTGTACTCCCTCATACATGACACTAAAATATATTGGCCACTCATAAAACTAAATTCCGTCTTTTGAATAGACTCACCTGAACAACAACAAAACAACACGTCCTCCTCTATCAGCCTCTGCCCTTTCGCTCTCCATCTTTTCCACCCCGCTGCTCTCATCTTCCACAAGGCTTAAAAGTCAATATTTGAGGATCTGTTGCAGCTCTCCGACACTTCAAAGAGCACAGAGCTCGGCTGTGAACATACCCTTTAATATGCCGTTAAGGAAAAGAAGCAGAGAGGGTCAATAAAGTGGGACACAAGAGCTTCTTGTTGAAGAGACGTGTGTGAGCTTGTGTGCCTGCTTCATGCAGGTCAAACGTCTTGTATGTGAAGAAACACAGGTCGGTGTTTGGACCTATAAAGTAAAAGTACCACTGATTGTCACTCGTACCTAAGTGGGGCAAAATTCATTCTCCATCCCCTCGGGAATCATTTGGTGATCTAACCTTCCATTTCCAACCCTTAAGTGTCAAGAAGCAACTGGTCCCATTTTTATAGTCTTTGGTATGACCCGGCCGGGGATTGAACCCACGACCTCCCAGTCTCAGGGCCGACACTCTACCCACTAGGCCACTGATTTGACATATGCAGCATTGAGTATTTTATCGAAGCCCCTTTGCAAAGAGGGAAAATCATTTCATCAATTTTCAGCGGTGGTTCTGTGTGACGATATCGAGTGCTTCCTGTGACACCTTAGAAAACTGGAAAACATCACTGACGGAACCAGGAAGGTTTTGTGTAATAAGTATTCTACTGAACTTAATACCAACAGGTTAGAATAAAGTTCAAGATTTAATAAAATAGATAAAATAAAGATCTTTGACCATTCCCCAATTTAATTAATCAAATAATCGATGGAATAATCGATAGGATTTGTTTGTTACAGCTCTAAAATGTACTATACTAAGACTACAGAAAGACTTGACATCTCAGATTTTAAGTCTACGTTATGGAAGTGTGCGTTTGTTGTCAGCTGTTACAAAAAACTCAACAAGTAGACCTTTTCGCCCCTTTGTTGACTTAACAATACACAAATCATTGTTCTTCTCCTTATTGTGTAGCCCAATCTGATGAGCTCAGAATTCAAAGCAAACATGGCGAAGCTGCATTTAGCTGTTACGCTGCGTTGAGCTGTTTCGCTGCATTTACGCCGCACACAAATGGAATAAACAGCCCTGAGTGTTAATGCATTTAAATCCAGGCATGACAATCAGTTTATCCGCAACTTTAGTCTGTCTCTGTAAACTTTGCACAGGTACAGTGACATAAAAAGGTTCCGTGCTTGGAAAATGACGCTATAACTCGTCATCAAATCGGGAGTAGGATCATTTCAGAAGACTGAGGGGGAACAAGGAGGTAAACCAGAGTCCCCCTCCAATTGCTGGAGGGTGGGTCAGGGCGGCCCACAAAACAACAAAGCACCCTCTGAAAAAAGTGTTTAACCCCTTGACACCCACACTCCTTATGGGAAAGTATATTTGCATAATCCTACTAAAGAGAACTCCAAGGAACAAACAAACAGGGAGGTGAGGTCTAAAAATTTCAACATGACAAATAGAGTTAAATCCAATGGGCTAATGAAAAGGGGTTAGGGGTTGACAGTAGTTATTTTCTAGCTGTAAAGATTGACAAAACTCCTCATGCCAGCATGTTGAAGATAAGCAGGACAATTATGCCATTATATGTGCCATGTCAGCGGACAGGATGAGGGGGGAAGCGTTGACACACAAGGCTTGTTTGTTGCTGTGTTTAAGATTTCTCTACAGACTAATCCTTGGGGATTCCTTCCTTACGCAGGAAATACTTCCTTCAAACTCAGAAGAAGCCATTTCGGAATCAGAACTGGAAACGTTCTGGAGAGAGAGAGAGAGAAGCGTTCTCCTCAGTAAATGAAATAAAGTTATTTTCTATGTGATGTATGAGAGTTACACCGGATTTATTTTAAGAACGCTTGTTTCTAATGGGCTTGGGTTTTAGAGCCAAAACCACCAAATGAAGTAGTTTGCGTGGCCGGCTCATTCATTGCCATCCTCTGCAAACATTTTTTTTTAGGAACTCCTGTCTACTCGAGTGCACAAACATGAAACTGACAAATTATTCTGCGCTACTCCACATAACTCTGTAAATCTCTAAAAGGGCATAAAACATGTCATAAAAATCCAGTTATGGTTTAGGAGCAAGCTGCATCATCTCATTTAGAAAATGGCCTAAAGACAAGCACCAGCGGCTATAAATCTCCATTTCAAACGCACCCACGGGGGACAAACTATGTAAAACGCTGACAAGTGTGTGTAATTTTAGACCTCATCACCAAGCATGAAGTGGGTGGCAATAAAGTGCATATTGTAGAGTTTGTGAATGTGCGTACACTATGTGTGTGGTAGTACTGGGATGCAGTAAAAGCGTTGACATTAGTGGACAGAGGAGTCATGAGTCAGCCAGCTAAGAGAAAGGTTTCTAAAAGTATCTTTATCTAAAACCCTTGATGTAGATCAGTCCAAAGCAGGTCAGTTAAGACGCTACTCTCCGCCGGAGCCGTTTGGGGAGCATTTTGGGGGAATGTTGAATCGGCGTCGGAGCGTCGTTGCATTTGATCACTCTGATTGGCTGTTAGCTAGCACCTAGCGCATGATTGAGAAAATGGATTCATCACTATGGTTCAAGAGAGACTGTCATTGTATTACATTACCATTAAAGGCAGAGGTGGCAAATCCAGGTCCAGAAAGTAAAAACCCTGCTTCAGTTTGGCTTTAAGCCTCAGGTCATGCCCAAAGAGGACCTAATAAATCGGTTTGTTCTCCCAAAAGAGGTCGTTTGATCACCCTAAGCTAGCGAGCTTCCTAGCTAGCTCCCCGAATGCTCTTTTACCTGCTTCTTAGCTAGCTAGGTATCTAGCTAGCTAGCACAAGGGGCTAAAGCCAAACTATGGCAGGGATTTTACTGCCTGGACCTGTATTTGCCACCTGTCGATAAAGTGATGAAAGCCAAGATATGGTAAGACATGGAAAAGCAATTGGAAATACTAAGTCGAATTTATTTATATTACACAATACTCTGTAAAGAGCCTAAGAGTCTGCTTCGCGTTGGAGCATATCGTGAGGGAAATAGATAACAGTATGCATTGTTTACATTTTTATATTGTCAAACAATGAGGACCGCCACCGATGGTATGGAGGGCTATTACTTCTCACGCATGCGCATAAGGTACTAAAAAAAGTCGGTGTCTGTTCATTGCGATATGTATTTCCGTAGACTCGCAGTGAGAAGTTGAGCAGGTCAGTGCACACCTGGCCGCAATTGAAATCAACTCCCAGTCTTATGCTGCATTCGAGGACGGTCAGAAGTCGGATTTATCCGAGTTAGTTTTTCCCAGTTCCGATCTGCAAGCGTTCAAGGCGAAAGTAAACGACCAAAATGGCAGATAGAGAGAAATTGTTTTTTATTTTGATCCTCAAAACTTATTTTGACCTCAAGCAAACTTGTCTTCTGGCAATTTTGCTTCATCTATTGTTTTTTTTTGTTTTTTTTAAAGCATTTCATACAGTTAGTAGTTCACCGTATTTCACACAGGTAGATAGCGACCTACTGTCACATATGTTGTGTTACGTCGAGTTATGTCAAATATCTATGAATGAAGAAATCTATCTAGTTTTATACTCGAGTAAATTGTGTTTTATCATTCACGGTCTGTGTTTCCAAAGGGGTCGCCATTTACGACTTCTGAGTTCAAGGGGCCGTTCCCGTACACACTTCCTTTTTTGAAGTCGGGAAAGTCCGACTTCCGACCTTCCTCGAATACAGCATTAAGCCTTTTCAACCCAATAGAAAATTGCTGCATCATTCCTTTATCCCCGTTAGCTTTGCGTATTCTGTCTTGCTTCCATATAGATTCTGCTTTCTGGTAGTAAGTTTGAGTTTTTTTTGTTTTATATTTATATTTTTGTTTTAATATTCCCGGGTTTACTCCTTTCTTATTAGTCACTACCTGTTCGATAGCACTTTTCATGACCCAGTTTTTGCTCTTTTGAATTTAACAGTTTGTTACTTTAGCTTTTTGTAATAAATATGATATTTTTCCCCAAACACTCTATTATTGATTTGGAATCTAATCAGTCAACATCATGTTTTGTAGTGAATGGCAATTTTTTTGTAAATATAAAATCACCTAAACAGATAGTAAAAACACACACCCTCTCAGAGACTTTTTTTTGATATCACACCGAAAGGATCTTAGGCATTTCAGAGTTATTCATGGGAATTCAATATGGGGCTACTGTACAATTTGCATGCTTGGGATTTCTGTGGTGATGCAAAATGTAATCTGAGCTGCGCGACAAGCTCTTGCACACAAGCAAATAAAAACACGACCACGTGTCATTAAGCAACGTGATTAGAAAAGTGGCTGGAAGACGGAGGGGAAAGCAGAGTAGTGGTTCCGCCGCCGAGTTTGTTTCTCTGAAGCACCCCCGAACGGCTGGATTGTTGAAGGCTATTGACTCTGACTAATCCCGTTTCCCACTAAATCCTCATCCTCTGACTTCAAACACTGTGCAAAGACTTTCAATAGGATCTGGCATCCTCCCAAACCTTCTCTCCATCAGTCGTTCATTCTTCTTCGCTCTCTGTCCTCCCCTGGATCAACTGTCCACAAAGCAGAGCCCAAATTCATGTGGGAATCTTGAGGAGGCCCCCGCTTTGGATGGGGCGCACACATGCGCATGTATACGCGCACTCTGCTTGGAAGTTGTGGCAACAAAAGGAGACGGCCAATTGAAAGGTCCCGCACAAAAGAGTGGAGGGCAGCTGTGAGTCGAACCTGGATTTCAAACCAGCCCTCAACATTTTCAAAATACTCCGTAAAATACTCCAAATATTCTGCTCTTTAGTCAACTCTTATTCCTACTTGTACTGTGGTGCTATAAAATCATCAAGGTTTTATAGCGATCCATTTAAACATTAACCTCATGATAAGCTTCTGCGATCAACAAATTCATGTTGCTTTGGTTCCTTAGAATGAAAAGTGTGAGTCGCTTATGATTTGTTTGGCACATCTTATGCGATGGATGTCGAACAGCCTATGAACGAACACGCCAAAACGGGGGGGGGTAGAGAAGAAAAATCAAACCCAGAGCAAAAACAACTGTGATGCTAATTTGCTAACCGCTAAACACCAACGCAACATGTCTGACACTACAGTTTCAAAAGGTGTCATTCGTTTGTTTCTTTTTCAAACCGTCAAATTGCTATCAGTCCAGTTAATAATTGTAAACATGAAAGCACAAAAGATCCTTTATAAGACGCCTATAAAAGAAGCCAGACGATTTCCTAGTCTCAAGCAAGGAGCCAATTTGTGCCCGACGTGGACCTTTTACTGTAAGGAAAACTATTATGCTAACACTATAGCAGCTGTGGCGCAGGGCTGGTCGGAGCACCATATCCTCCTGATAAATAAATTACAAGGAAGGTTTTTTTGGTTGGTGGCCCGGTGGGTGGTGGGTGGTGTCTGGTCGGTGCTGGATTTCACTTTCCTTTCTTTGGTCCTTCCTCGGGTCTCCTGACGGCCTCGCGGCTCTGGCTGGGTTCTGAAGTGTTCGGTTTAGGTCAGGGGTGGGCAAACTTTTTGACTTGCGGGCCACAATGGGTTTGAAATTTTGACAGATGGGCCCGACCAGGAGCATTTGGACCTCATAGCACAGTAAAAACACACAGATAAATGTACAACCCAATTTACTTAAAGTGTGCACTAAAGACTGCGTTTTTCAAATGTGCAAAATCCACCAATTTAAAACAGCTTTTCCAATAGCTTCATTTTTATTGTTTTAGCTCAACTTTTGCTGTGTTTTTATGCTTTGTAAAGTGACCTTGGGTGTTCTGAAAGGTGCTGTTTTTAAATGAAATTACCTCCCAATTCCAACCCTTAATGCTGAGTGTCAAGCAGAGTTTACAATCTGTCCCATTTTTATAGTCTTTGGTATGACCCGGCCGGGAATTGAACCCGCGACCTCCCAGTCTCAGGGCGGGCACTCTAACCACTCGGCCACTGAGCTGAACAAAAAAAGAATATATAATTTTTTTCTAGCCTTATTGGATAAGTTCGGCGGGCCGGATTGAAACGCATAACGGGCCGTATTTGGCCCGCGGGCCGGGGTTTGCCCATGTCTGGTTTAGGTGAACGGTATGGTATTTTTTAATAGGTTTTAGGTGAACTAATGAATACACACTCACATGCACACCCACATACAAAATAAAAAATAATAAAAAATATATATATTAAAAAAAATAATTAAAAAGAGAGAGAGCAATGATGATGACATGTCAAATCGGTAAAATTACAGAATGAACAATACTGAGCTCTCCATAAATAAATAAAAATAAATAAATAAACAAATTACAAGATACTGTACATGATTATCATGATTAGTAGTAGTACTGGTAGCATTTCAAAATGTTTTGCTTACTTTTAGAGATTTGCCGTAAAGAGAAGATGTTAATAATAGAATACAAAAAGTGTTTATGTTATGTCTGATGCACTATAAGAAATCCTCAGATTTAGGATACAGAGGGGACCAAAAAGCAAGTTATATTATTTGATTTACCTTTTTTTTTTTTTTTTTACATAATATATTTACAGTTGACCCCCACTATTCGCTGGGCATAGGAACCAGGCCGACGCACATATAGTGAAAATCTGCACATAATTGACACCAAAAAGTTTTTAATTTATACACTGACTATAACATGATTTTAATGGTCTGGCCCACTTATGGGAATAGATTTTGCTCCATGTGGCCCCTGAGCTAAAATGAGTTTGACACCCCTGCTATAGAGCTTTTCTAGATTTGTAAAAATGCAAAAAAAACTAGTAGTAACATTTTACATCAGCAAACAGCGTGGATGGAGATTTTTTGCCCCACTTCCTGCTCAATGTCAAGGGCATCGTAGTACAAAATGCTCTTGTTTTGGTTGCGAATGTGGAGATAGAATTTTATCGCTGCTCAAACCTAAACTAAAATATTGCAACATTGAAATAGTTCTCATTGTTTTCAATCATAAGCTTTTGTCTGTGGTGGTAAGGTTTCTAATCTATATGTTATATTTTTGTCCATGGTTTGGCCCACACTAAAAATAAAAGGCAGCGAGTGTGGCAAGTGCTGCAAACAAAACCAAACACTGGATGAAGACATTCCTCGGCCTTCGTCTGCGAGTCCGTTCACTGAAGCACCTCCCACCAACCTTTTGCACCCAAAACATGTTGGCGGTAAAGGAGAGTCTTAGCCAAAACAGTTATTAACAGAATAAAATCCATATAATGCTGGATTAAAAAAAAAATTAAAAAAAATATTAGCAGTACTCATTTTTTATCTGCAACGAGTAAAACAGCTTCATATCCCTCTCAACAGAAAGCTTTTTTTTTGCAGGTCCCATTCAGGGTCAGTAAGCAAACACACATAATTATGATTATAACAGTAATTGCAAGACGCCATAAAAGTTCACATCTAGTAACCTTTGTTAAATGAATACCCTTCGGACGGACAGTGTCAATATCATATCCGTTCTAACTAGTGATGGTACGATGTATTACAGTGGCTAGTGAATAATAATAAATAAAAAAAATCTCATCACCTCAAGTAGTACCTATGCGGCGTTCCGAGTACCCGTTCGCAAAAGCTCAGCCAGCTCCACTTTGCAGTAATTACGACTTTATTTTTGTCCTTTTATAATTTAAAGCGACCCCAAACCTTGGCCATTTTTTCACCCAGGCCGGAGGCCATCTTGGCCAATTGATTAGGTACGCCCAGGATTCTCGCCACTCAGCTCGCCCCAGGGCGGCGGCCATCTTGGCCAATTAATTAGGTGCGCCAAGGACTCTCTCCCCCTCGCCCACCCGGGTCGGCGGCCATCTTGGCCATTTGACTACAGACGCTCCCCTACTTACGAACATTCGAGTTACGAACAACGGTACATACGAACATTTCTGCGCGTACAGTATGTCGAAAAATGTTTGGAAAGAGATGCTGTAAGTTAGATTTTGTATTTCGCGTAGTGCTTCTTTCCGCCGCTAATACCGACGCTTGGCGCTGTGAGAGCTCATTGGAGGCTGAGCAACGTGGCGAGGAGGAGGAGGAAGAAAACGCCGGTCCCCATGAAGCAGGAAATAACTTTTGAAGCCGATTCCAGCGACGACGAAGAATCTCTCATGATATAAAATCCTCCTCTTCCTCCTCCTCCATCATCTCCTTAAGCATCGAGTACATCTTCCAAAAGTAAGTTAAACTTCATTTTATTTATCTTATTACGTACATGTACATACTGTGTGTCTCTCTCGCTCTCTCTCTCTAACATACGTAGTACAGTACAGTACTGTACGTATTCTCTCCATTTTATTAAAAGTTTTTCTCAGTACAAACCAATGCAGGTTACTTGTACAAGCCTTAAACATACTTATATAAACCTTCAATATACTTATATAGGCTTTAAACATAAATTATAATACAAAATATAGCACTGAAGCAACTTACGAACAAATTCACCTTACGAACGATCGTCCGGAACGTAACTCGTTCGTAAGGTGGGGAGCGTCTGTACTACTAAAATTACTACAAACTACAAGTACAAGTACTACTACTACTACTACTTACTACTACTACTACTACTACTACAAGTACTTGCTACTACTATTGCTACAAGTACTACATGCGTCTTTCCACCTTGCAAGAGTCAGCAGCCCCATTCAAATTTTCCGCGGAAATGTTTCTAGTTTTTGTATATTGCTCCATGTAAAATCGACATTTGAACTATGTTTGGCCACATTAGCGCTGTTGCTGGCGGACGCACCTGCCACAGAAGTGGACTAACATGGTTACGGGTGTCATGGTTATAGTTTAACAATTAGCTTTGAGAAATTTTGTGTGGACCAATTTTTGTGGTTGATTTTGTTTTCCCTAATTGCTACCAGTGCTGCTCGGTAAGCAGTTCCCAAAGACCCCTCTCTTCCTTTAGGGCCCCACAAAGGATACAAAAAGGTCAAATTGACAACTTTATAAGAACATTCCTTGTGAACGGGTCCTCGTGATCTTAACAGCTGACTCACAGTGGTTTATGTCTCCAAGTTGTATTTGCCCCCTGCCTGGCATGGAGCTGAGATGGAACAGTTTGGTTGTCATGGAAGGAAGACAAAACTGCAGCGGATGGAGAAAAAGGGTCTTTCTTGAAGCTAGGCTCAGCAGGGTGCGCGTGTGTGTTTGTGTGCGTCTGTGTGTTTGCGCACGCGTAGTGCACAGACCTCAAAACCAGCATATGAAAACATTCCATCCTGGGAGACTTTCGGACAGAAGACGAGAGGAGATAAAGTAATACGCTGGGAAGAAGCTCAAAGGCCAACTACTACTTGGTCTTCAACTTTTAATTTTTACCCTCCCAGTTGGCCAGATGTATGTTTGGCGCTGTGAGACGACTTGAAAGGCAATGTCCGAGTTGGTTTGGGGATGAGATAGTAAGACGTTGTGGCAAGTTGCTCGGAAGAAATGAGGAAAATGTAACGAAGCGCTGCAACAAGATGGGTCGCGCTTTGAAGCGCCGCTTGTAATTAGCAGCTAATGTGCTTACTGTTGCCCTTTAGGTTTAACGTATTGAGCACTTTTTTTAAAAAAAGTTTCCATTGAAGGTTTTATAACCACGTTTTTTGTTTTATCTCATGCAATCTTCTAATTTCTTTTGCCATTTGAAGACGCTTAATTGCGGGCTTTGCCGAACAAACGGCTACATTAGCCTTAACTCCCCTTTTAACTCATCACTCCTCCTGTATATGCACTCCTCATTGTTGTGTGTTCACGGCAACAATGTTGGTAAGGAAACTAGATAAAACAGCTTATCAATTATTATTCCTGCTCTTTAACTTGCTCCGAAAATGTGTCAGTCGGAGAGCGAAGGAGATCTTTTTAATCACATATTGAACTGTTTGACAGCTTAAACAAAAACCATTCTTACACATGAATAAGAAGCTTACATCTATTAAGCATTGTTGAGTACTTGACTTGCATTTCTTTTATGTTTACAAACTGCTAGAAACAAAAAAAAAGCTTTTGCCCCACTTTAAGATGTAAAAAATCTACGTGTGATTTATGTCCCTCAGTGCTTCCCATACATGTTGTCCATGCAACTTTGTGACAAAGGCTCAGAAAGCCTCTGCTGCCAAACAGAAACAATGCTAATGTGCTAATAACAAACACTTGACTCTTATTGAATTAATTTAATAAAATCGCAAAAATCTTGCCATGCTAATAAACTCCCGATGAAGAAGATGCTAAACCTTTCATCATAGAACAGTTAGTTGTCTTGACAGCATCTGAGTCAGCTGCTGTCTTGCAGCCTGATGGAAGCAGCTGCCGGTGTTTGTCGAGAGTCGATGTTGACAGGGAACTTCAGTTTGGTTTTGGCAGGAGTGAACACGCGCTGCCATGCCAGCGCGAGACGCCTGTCGGCACATTTAAACTTTTTGCGGTAAATAAACTAGAGTGTGAGGGGATTAAAAGAGGTTTGTATAAGAATTCAGATGGTGATAGCGGGGATTATTTTTTTTCTATCAACAAAATAAAGCCTGACGATAACTACAAAGCCAATGCATGGTAAGATAATCATCAGTGAGCATCGGCTGCAGTCGCACAAGTACTGGAGTCTATTTGGAGTTTATCTCATGTAGCCGCGAATAAGAATTCATCTAAATACTGCCCCAAATATAGCATTTACTACTATCCCAAAAATATTTTCCAAACAATGCACCAAGATGTCAAACGTTGTTTTTTGCTTTCAGAATTATAAATGTCTTGGCTGAACTTTACTTCCTAAGTAGCAACATCACAATAAAAACAGGCTCCCTTCTTGACAAACCACCACTAAAACACTGCGATCAAGCCTGGCTCTGTTATAAATCATTTACATTTAAAAAGGACGATAACTGTATGTTTAAAAAAAAAAAAAACAGAGGCGCTGTTAAAAGTAAATTGGCTTAATGATATGTCTGCCTGTCTGGAGCTGCTCATTGAAGTCATAACCTTGTGTCTCGTCATATGAGAGGTATCAGGATAAGTGGGAGAACCTCTCACAGGGGCGGCAGGACCTTTCACACAGAGGAAGGTTGTTGCCTAGAAATTAGGAGCCAAGCACTATCGGAGGATTGAGAGCTAGGAATGTATGTCCAAATGACTTCAATGTATAAATTAAGAAGTGAGCACTTTGACATGGAAACATTTGGATACAACTCTTAGTAAGGTAGCGCTGTAGCAGGGTTCGTTAACCTTTTCCAAGGTCAAATTTAAGCACTTTAAGATAAAATCTTCCAGTTTTTCTAGCACTCATCAAAAGGTGAAAAACAGTGTGAGCTCTGGCTTGTTGTTTGCGTTTGCCGTAACACTGTTGTGCCATTCACGCATTTATCATGGCTACTAGCGTGCTGGCTAGCGTGCGCGACACTCAATAGCGTCAGTTTGGAAACTCGCCTACTAGCTTTGTTTCCGCGGCACGTCAATTCCCGCTAATAAATAAGTGGACCAAATCGAACATACCGTACCGAAACGTGTTGATACACCCACGTATACCGTTACACCCATAGTGTTTACCTTAGGCATATTATGCGCTAACGTTAGCTGAGCTTAGATTTTTAGTTGAGGGAAGTTCTTAACATTATAATTCTTATCATTGACAAACGCTTGCTTTTTTCCTTTCATAGCCCGTCATAACTTTTTGTGATTAACATGTAATCTAGCGCTGATAGACATCTTGCAATTTAGGTGTAACATGTACCAAAAAATTAGCAAACAAATCCTAGCTAACGTTTAGTTAACTTGTAGGTCTAGCTGTGGCTTACCTTTTATATGACTGGAGAACTTTCCCATTGCGAAAAGCTGAATTTTCTTTTTGCATCCTTTGCATCAGGCTACACATGGATTTGGTCCATGTTTTATCAAAAGTCTGTATTTTTTTCATTTTCCAGCCAATGTTCAAGTACATCCTCCGATGCACTACTGACCTCTTGGGGGCGACAATGTCACGTGATGCATGAACGTAAAAGCGCGTGCAAAGCCAACGTATTCTAGCATCCTGAAGATGATTCCAGCATTAATTTCATTGTGCTTATGCTCATTTTGAAGATTTTGACATTTTCACCTAAAGTGCACAATCAGGCTGAAAACTCATTTAAAGCAATAAAAAGTTCATTTTGGCTCTCGCACCTAAAATAAACGTTGTAGACTCAAACTTTTTGCTGTATTTAGTGTATTCTAGCATCCTGAAGATGATTCCAGCATTAATTTCATTGTGCTTATGCTCATTTTGAAGATTTTGACATTTTCACCTTAAGTGCACAGATCACTTATTTTATGTTTTCCCATTTTATTATTAGCCTACATTGAGTCAGATGCCGAGAAATATGATAAACACTACCAAGCATTTACAAGCACTTCACCCACTTTTCAAGCATTTTTCAAACCTTTAAAATCCAAACATTTTGAGGGTTTTTAAGCATCCGTACCAACACTGCAGTAGTCAAGCCTGATGATTGCATTGTTCGAATAAGAAGCCGTTTCCAGAAACAAACCCAACAAAAGTAACCCATGCCGACTGGTCGGAGACGTGCGAGCTGCCTGTGCAGTGCAATACGGTTTAACTTGGACACAGTGCAAGTGAAGGCCTCCTGGGGCTCTTTCAGAAGCAGACGACCCGTCTGAACTCCACATCAGGGTGTACTGGTAGTTGTGGAAGGAGGACAGATGCTCTTGTTTGCTTTGAAGAGGGGCCTCAGTGCACACATTCACACTGACACTCTGCTTTTCAAAGCACCCACATCACCTCCATTTAACACCTCAAAACGCCTCAGCGGGAATCAGTGTCTGACCTGCTGAGTCTTACCTTGAAAAGCAGCCAAGTTGCGCGAGATGAGAAACTTCAGACTGGAGCTGGAGGTCTGAAGGAGGTTTTCGATGTCCCTGCGGGCCGCTATTTGGTACCTCTCCTCCATCTTTTTGGTGCAGCAGGTCTGGCTTTTAGACCTGCATACTTGAAGGTCCGAGCCTGGGAGTTTTCAAACATAAACATATGTATCAGAATCCAACTATAAAAATGCATATTTATTGAAATTGGCCAGTTAACGATGTGTTGAGCTATTGTGAGACAACACAGACACAGAACGAGTGTAGGTGTCACGGAAGGCCATAAAAGTGGATGTTCTTGGAAATTAAACACTTCTTTTGAATTTTGACTCATCTTTATCTCCTTGTTAAAGAGCAAGTTGTGCAAAACGTCTTGCAAGAACACCACCAGCAAAAGTCACCCTTTTATTTAATCTTAACAAACGCTACTGTTTGTTGGCCGTCGCCGACGCCGGAAAACAGAATCCAACTCATGAGGGGCTAGCAGGAAAAAAAGCCAAAAACACACGCAACCAACCCGCACGTAACGTCCCTGCCCTCCCGCAAGACCTGTGTTGCGTTTACTAACAGTCGGACATAAGAGTGCTAAACAGAAATAGCAACAGCGGAACACACTTAGTTCGTTACAATACATTGGACATGTTGGACACATAAAGTAAACCGTTTAGAAAAGGTCAAATAGAGTTCACCAGAAAAAGGATTACAGTTCATTTTAGCTTTATCTCAAAATTTTAATCCAAAGCCTAATATCCTTAACTTTTTGTGAGCGATTATGTTTTAAATGATTTCGGTCCACACATTGTGGGTGCAAACTTTTCTATATCTTCATTTGTGGAATATGAGTTATGAAGCAAAATCCAGCCATTTTTATCCATCAGCTCAGCTGGTTATTTTAAGATAAGCTGTGATTGGTTGTTACTCTGAGACCTGAGCAACATTGATGTCATCTTCAGTCGACGGCAAGTGGCAAAATGGCCGCCCCCTGACATGGATACAAACGGCTGGATTTTGCTGCTTTACTCATATTCCACTAATACCATATTTAGCTTCCCCTTAAAGAACATAATGTGATGTAGAGGAAAAACAACAATGCTTATGCTTTTTTTTTTTTGCGATACACAAGTGGTAACGACTTGACTGGAGCAAGAAAACCCAAACATCTTGATTTTGTGATATGTGACATTATTTCCACTACAATCAAAATGTCAACAATCTGCAGTGCGCCCATGCAGGACAACTGAAAACCTCTTGAAAGCAAGCCGAAACCTTGCGAATGGTCCTCGGGCATGTTGAGACAAGATAGAGAGATTCGACCAAAGGCACCATCAACTCCTTGTGAGGTTCAACATGATGTGATGGCACACGTGGAGGAATTTCAACTCGTACCACAACAACATGCAATCAGTGCTCACCCATCTTGCTTTGTTACACACTACGCAGACATTTCAAACAACACACACACGATTATTTTGGACAGCAGGAAAAAAATCAATTCTTATAGCTGACCTTTCATAATCTGGCGGGAAGCCTCAGACATGATACCCCCTCTTGGATTCTTGGAATTTATGTCACTTATTTTTGACCAGCTCTTATTTATAGATAATCCTTTGCATTTTTCGAGGATAGATGATATTTGATGGACTCGTGATGAAAATGTTTTATATCTTCCATGTTTCAAATTGCAATTGTCTTCGCCAAGGCAAAGTGTAGGTGAAGTTTTTATCAATTTTAGCGAAAGTTGGTAATGCCACAGAAGTCACCAAATGGCTGCAATTCTGCAAATTTAACAGCCGTAAAAGTGTCCATCCACATTTGAAATGGAGGTTTGCGGCTTGTTCTGACATATTAATGTGCTACCACAACATAGCAGCATTTGGAAGGAGCAAGTTGCTAGTCAACATGTAAACTCTACACTGCAAGACAGCTTTTATATTCAGTTCATATTTTAAGTTTCATCACGGATTTAAAGAAAACTTTGACTGAAGCCTCGCGGTTTTATTCACCTCAAAAAGTAACAGTTCCAACAATATATGCTTTAAACTTTGTGTCGATGTTTAAGGACACTCATATGGAGGGAAAACACTTCTTTAAAAAAATAAAATCATATGTTCAATGAACGTTTAATGTTGGTCATTTAGTCAGTTAGCTATGGACAGACGGAGCATAATTTTGATGCATATACTGTACATAACAAGATTAGAATGTGCTTAAACATGATGCGCCTTAAAACAGCTTTTAACATTACAAAATGACAGGTTGACAGAAACAATGCCGTCTGTGTCAAAAACGCTAATATTTGGCTTTGCGGCATTGAAATTGTACAACGACATTTAAACAAGGTGGCGAGTTTGAATGGCTCACTCAAAACGCATTAGCCGAGTCTATGAAGATCACACATACCTGGCCTGGGACTCAAAGGCAGCATCTGCTTCGGGCCAATTTGTTGAAGCTGAAAAACTTTGCGCACTTCTTCGCATTTTTGCGGGTTCGCACAACAAGTGGCGCACAAACACGCCAGCAGAAAAGAGCAGCTCGTCCACATCGTTGAGTACTTTGCGAAGAGCTTGTTTGTATGCAATCCAAAAGCTGTTAAAAGTGTTGCTGTGCGCTCAGGTGAGCCGCAACTACATGGCAGCTTTGCGGGTGTCACGTCAAGGAACCGATGGAAGAGGGCTTGCATCCAGTCAGACACGAAGTTACAGCAGTACGAGTGGCCCGTCTCCAAAAAGCATGCAACACAAGTTGGCAGAGGCGGTTCCTGTTACCTGTTTGGCTCTGTAATGGCCAACAGCGCGATGTCACCATCTAACGGACAAAAAGTGCAACTACACCGACTTTTTTTTTTTTTAACAAGTTGTTTGCAAAATAACGAATCAAAACTCAAGGCCACATTTGGAAGTTTTAAGTATACAATAAGATGTACATTTTCCAACTAGACTTAGTAATAGGGTAAGCACTGTACGCAACTATACCACTAAATCGTTAAGAGCTACTAGGAAAATAAATATTTTGGTCATTTTAAACTCACAATTTATAATAAGCAAACATGGTTAATCCTATTATACTGAACTCTGACAATTACGCTAATAATGACAAAGCAAACACAAAACAAAGCCATTTAAACTACTTTTATTCAAATGAGCACAAATCCAAAAATCAACATTGAAGAATTACATTTCTGTCAGGTTGTTCAAGGTCACATCACAACATTACATAATACAAATTAATGAGGAGCACTTTGGTCACACTGAAGGTCTGTTTGACCATATCCTCTTTCTTATACAGGCCGGGACAAGTGCAATACCTCAAAATATATAGCATTGCTACTAATCCCCACCTGCACAAAAAGGGACTCCTCCACAAATCTGCACCACACACGTTAATCGTTTTAATATGCATACGTACCCAAGTATGGTTAGACTCTCACAAAATCTCAAGCGATATTTCATCCACCTAGTCAGTTTTGCATGGATTTGCACAGCAAACACTAGTTAAAGCTGAATGCAAACCAGCAAAACTGACCAAGTGATGATGAGCATGATTTAGGATGGCTGGACACGCACGCATCCAAATGAGTCTGTTAGTTAGAAATACTTCAAGTGCTCACATTGCAGTAGATAGGAAAAAAGCACTACCTGCACTATAAGCACTTTAGTACTGCTGAACCCGTGGAACATCATGAGGATACCTAGAAAAGATGTCTGCCATTGCACTCGGTACAAGAAAGCATTTATTATGGAGTTAAGATTGCGGGGATGCCACGTCCAAAAACCAAAAGATCCAAACAGGTGGAGAGCAAGCAGGCCACCATCAGTTTTGCATAGATTTGCACAACTCATCTATTCTTGTAGTGCAACTATGCAAAACTAGCAGTGAACTGCAAGACTGAATTTGAGCCCAATTAGAAATTAGGATTGGTCTTGTGGCGCATATCACAGCCCCTTATGCCAGAAGGAGCACTTAGGGCAGTAGGTGCTAGTCTATTTCACTATCTGCACTAGATGCACCTTAGCACAAAGACAGTTCTGCAAAAGACACATGCAAGATGAAGAGGATTGTACACACGCGTCTGCATATTGCTTTAAGTGCCTCCACTGCAGTAGGTATTACAAAGAACTACCTGCACTGTAAGCACTTTGACAATACACAGACTGACCAGTGCTGGTTGAATTGAACTCGTGGTCGTATTGCTTCCACTCCAGAGTGGACCTGGAAGGAGAAAACAGAAGATATGTGAGGATTGCTTCTGCAACAGGTACAAATGCTCAACAAGGTAATTTATAATAATAAGTCATGCCAAACATAATTTTAGGAGAATGAATGAGCGGTGTTTTTTGTTTTTTTGCTCCACGGGAGCGCGTGCGCGGGGAGTGCTGTCCACCCCTCCCCCAGTCTTTAACATGGCGCCGAGAAGTGCGCCAACGTTAGCGTAAATAGCTCTCAACTGACGCCACCCGAAAGTACTCCGTGAAGTGTGGCTGTGTGTTGTCTCATTCGAGGTGTCTGTCGCGCGTGTTGTGATTTCGAACCCCTCTACAACACAAAAAAGCCCCGCCGTCACAGCGAAGAACGGGCAGCTGCGTGCTGCGCTTGTTGGAGGAGGTTAGCTTAGCCGCGGCTAGCTGGTGTTAGCACGACGAAAACATGGCAAAGCGTGCCGCTCGCATCTTGAGCGGGGTTGTCTTTTAGTGACATTTATCTTAGCTGGTGTGTTACAGGGGTGAGTTAGTTTTAATAACCATACAGTTGGAGCTTTAAAAGTCAGGTTTTGGCGATATTACGAAATGTGATGCTACACGTTAGCCTTAACTAGCCCAACAACAAACACGCCCATTTAATTAAAAAATCTACAATTTGTCTTCTCTACAGTGACGGTTGCAATAAACAACAAGATGTCTGTTTCATTGTCTACACTTTGGGTTGAAACAAGTTGAGTTGTAATCGTATTGGGGTAAAATAAGGCTGCTAAGCTAGCATGCTAAAGCGCGCGGCCTTAAGCCTGCCCCATGTGCTACTGCTTTGTTCTGGGGGCACTTTAACTCACACACCACTGCACTCGAAATTGGCCAGCCAATTCGCCACATTTTTTCAGCACTTGCTTTAAAAAAGTATTAAACCGCTACCTTTGTATTAAACTCAGTTCCACCGTGCGGTTAGCAGTTTGAACTAGTTGCGAAAGCGCAGCGACGAAAGCTCGGGACGGCTTTTCAAATCTCCCTCATTCCCTCAATGGTGGAAGCTGAGGGGGCTGCCATGCGCCTCATGTTACACTGTTTTCGTCGCCCAAACATAATTTGCGCCAAACGCTTTGCTTTTTTCAACCACCACGTTGGTAAAATGCACGCGGTACACGCCATATACGCCAACATAACATTTCCCATCACTACCCAAAGACTTAAAAACAGCCTAAAGCAGACTTCCTCGCTGATAAACATGCGCTCGACAGACACTCACCAGCCGAAATCCACCATCTTCGCTACTTGCTCGGACTGGCGTGCACTCCGCTGCGGCCGACGAAAGCGGAATAAACGCGCAACAATTCGCCAAAGTTTTGGACCCGCGGCGAAAAAACGAAGGACGAGACGTGACTCGCGCCGATTGCGAGTGAATGTGCGGCCGCGATGCACCGCTTGAAGAAGATTGCGGGCGCAGGAAAGTGGCGCGAAGGCGACCAGTTGGTAACCATGTGGGTGAATGAAGGGCGGCTCCCACTGAACGTAAATATGTAGCTACAACCCCCAACTCTCCCCGCATTTGCATACATCAACTACGGGACTTCCGAAAGCGACGCTTCGAGCCCACAGCATTTCATCTCGGACGCATTTTGGGCACCTACGAGAGAAAAGGCTCTACTTTTATATTCACATTTGAACTTCAAGCATTATAATGAAAACAACCCGACTGAGTTTGCATGTTTAATTGAACCAAAATGGGATTTCATTGATGAGACTGATCATCTGCAGCATCGGACAATCCCAATGGCGCTTGATGTGGAACTATGTTTTTGTTTTTTAAGTTTATTCTTTGATTTTTTTTTCATTTTGTTGTTTTATTTTTTTAGCTAAATTAACGATATCGCAGAGCACAGCTGTGCATCGAAAAATTGACCTGTTGCTACGTTTACTCGTAGTGAGAATAATACATGAATTTACTTAATTTCCTGAGATTCATTTAGGTATTTCTCCAAAACAAAGGCTCAATAGGAAAACGAAATGATTAACTTTTAGTACACTTGATGAATCATTAAAAAGCAGAATTTTAATTTAATACATATTTACATTCACTTTCTTTTAAAAATTGATCCAGACATCCATAAAAGACTTATATAATCTGAATGGATGTGCAAAACAATTCAAATTTTCAACCATTTGACGACAGGGCTCCAGATGGTGGCATTTTGACCCTAAATGGTGGCATTTTGACCCTAAAATTTGAGACTGACTCACACCAGTGCAATCAGTAAATTTACAGATTTAAAAAAAAAAATCCAATTAATATTATTGATAGTATTTATTTATTTTGCAGACAAACTTCTGCTCCATACGTCAGCCCATTATAGTGAAAATGAGTGGGATGAATATTTGCTTTGGCAGTTAATTTACACTGTGTGCCCCTAAAATTTGTACTTCCACCCATAAAATATCAACTTAGGGGCCACGGTGCTCCTGGTTAAAAAAAAAAAAAAAGTTAGCCTGGAGCAATCAATGGAATTACATTTTCATTTGAATATTTACCATTAAAACAGTCTGGTTTTTTTTTTTGTTCATCTGTCATATTCCAAACGTCTTTGTCAGTGTTGTCTGAAAAATCTTTAACGTCAATTTAATATGTCTATAAAATTAACAATCAGCCTACTGCTACGAATAATTGAGAATGGCAATGTTTTTCCTATCAAAATATTGTTTTCTTCTTGCTGCTCTCTTGACAGACCAAGCAGATGGCTTGAATGGAGACAATAATACCATGAAATCATTTCATGAACGGAAGAATAGTTAATAATTGCAGAAAAGTCTGGGCTGTGCACCTGACAAGACGTAAGGCTCAATTAAATGTATTTTTTTTAATACCTAAACAGCACATTTCAATCAATCAATTTAAAGAATCATATTTTGTGTTTTTTTTTCCTTCAAAAATTGGATGTGTTGTTTTTTTTTGTTATTATTATTGATTGCCCAGAATGTATTGCAGAAGCAAGTACAGTAAATACAGTCTGTTAACTGGCCAGCAGAGGGAACTAACAAACTAAATATTGTACTTTAATGTAAGCTCCCCTTCACATTAGACCAATTTTGGGATGCAAATAGGTACGATTACTTCATCACTATACGTCAAAGCTTCTCATACCTGCGTTTTACTTGAGTATTTATTTTTTGGACAACACTGTACTTTTTTTTTTTCTACCTCTGACTCCCAACATTTGAATATAGGCCTATTCTCTGTTTCTTACTCTGTCAAAATACTCTTTTTTTTTAACCTCCACGGGTACCAAAAAAGAAGGTGAAAAAAAAGATTTAACAACAGCGAGTTCAACCCAACTGCAGTTGAAATGTTGATAGGTGGTTGTGATCTTTTAGCGACTTGAAAAAGAAACATGAGCAGCAGTGAAAAGGAGCAACAACCAGGGAGTGACAGATTTGGAGAAGAGAAGGAGAATTAATGGTCTGAATTAAGAGAAATGACCAATGGGTTTGTCCATAAATCCGAAAATAAATAATGAAGTAAACAAACGAGTTGAATCGGCATACTCTCCCCTGAATCCTGTTTTTAGAATCTGCACTACAAAAGTCAACCATGTGTTTACTTTTTGTCACCTCTGCTTTTCACCCTACTTCACAAAACCGTCTTTTCCTCTTCCTGGTTTCTCAAATGTGGATGGCGCCCCCCGCCTCCCGCCTCCACCCCAGCCCAAACCACCAACCCCCGACACCGCACACAAAGCCACTCGCGCAACCAGCTCGTCCGCATGGAAGTGAGATGGGGGTGGGGGCGCGAGGCAGCTTTATCGACTTCACATGTCCCGCGGGGTCAGATGAAAGCAAAGCATATGGCTCGCCTTATAAGAGCTCTCGTCTCTTCTCAGTACCGATGATGCATGGACCAATCGGAATGAGTTTGGAGCAGGTATTGGGGGAAAAAAAACAGCATTCGAGCTTGTTTTTATTTTATTTTGTGAAAACTAAAACGTGTCCTATATTAGTGCGGGTCATTTCAGACACATTGCAGTGCCAATACTTGAGGTACATCCCCTCTGCCCATTTCTGGACCTTCTTTTTAAAATAGCTAAGCCCCTCCCATATCAGGGGCCATAAACCCAGGGGTCCTTGTTTTGTTCCTCCTACAGAGGCCTGACCGGCCATTGTCTCCTTGTGACCCAGGGGTCAACTGAACTCACCTCGCCTGACCACGGCCTATTCAGCTGTGAAACTACACATTGGGGCGGGGGGGTTCATCTCGCAAGAAGCACACACTGGACGGAGACGTGAACAAATATAATAGAATTTTTGTGTTTTCTGATTATAAACTGTATTTTGTTGTGGTGTTTATGTTGGTCTTACCAGAGTACAGAATAGTTCTTAAAAGAGAAATCATCCAAACATTTTCTTTCCAACAATAGTCTAGTCTAAACACGGCATTCTGATTAATATTATATTTGTGGAATATGAGTTATGATGAAGCAAAATCTACCCATATTTATCCATCTCAGCAGCGGCCATTTTGGCAGCACTTGCTCTCAACTTAAAATGACAGTTGCTCAGGGCTCAGGTAACAACCAATTACAGCTCAGCTTGCGAACATCACATGACCACACCCAGAAAACAAGTGTGTCATGCTAGGGCGTTACCTGAGCAACTGTGACGCCATTTTCAGCCGACAGCAAGTGATAAAATGGCCGCCCCCGAGATGGATACAAACGGGTGCTTTTTGCTGCTTTACTCATATTCCACAAAAGTAATACAGTATCCATCACAATACCTTATTAGTATGGCTGCATAGAACATAATATTGTAAAGAATAATTTTTCCTTTCACTAAAACGTATCTACACTTACAGGCCATTATATATATTTAAAAAAAAAATACAAACATACCTGCAGTCATCTTGTGTTCAATGTTAAACGTAGCAACACAAAAGCCAACGAAGACCCGCAATCATGGCAATCATCCGAAGTAAGTGAAAGAACGTCCCTGGTGATCGAGAGGCTCATGGAAGCTGACAGGTTGAAAATGTGTCGCATGACGTGGCTGAGGGAGCATGAAACGTGTTCATCCATGGATGGTGTGCATGTTGCCACAGGAGAGACAGTGAGACAATCAAGCGTTGACTGTTTTTTTTCTTTTTTTCATGACAATCATTAAAGAGAACTTGATTCCTCACGTGGGTGTATGACGCCGCAAGTGAGCAAAATCAATTTTATTATCGCTATGTTTTAAGTCCCTAAAATGGTTCTGGGAGGCAGAATTCTTGCACTAAAAAAATTCATAATAATTAAAAAAATATTGTTTTATTTTTTTATGTCCATCATCACCATCATTGTTTTTGTGGTGTTAATTTACATTTAAATATGCCATTCTTGAAACTACTGACTTCAACCTTCTGATTGGCTAAATCAGTGATAGTGGCTGTAGCGCCACCTGTTGCTTTGGCATGCACTAACACCCATCACGTGTTTTCAAATGGATCAATTAAGAAATGAAATCTATATTTGTTCTATCCCAAAATTCACAGCTGTTTTTTTTTTCCAAAAGGGAAAATTCCCCATCATATCCCATTCCTAAAATGATGTTTTGCTGGTAAGTAAATATTTTAATATACAAGGGACCCTTCCTTCCTTTCCGCTAATCTGTTAAGCCTAACATTGCAAAGAGAATCTCACAGCATGATACAACTGAGGGCAGACTGACATTCAATTTCCCTTGCACATCATTAGAAGTCGAGTAAAAATACATGCACTCGGAGCAATGTCACACTTCTAATAGCACCCAAAGGAAAGCACAAACACTATTTGTCTTTTTAAAAGCTTTGTTCTTCACCTAACATGGAAAATTGCTCCTTTAACGTCCTAGTGTCAGATTGGCTGTCATTTACTATTTCAGTGAAGGAAATGTATTAATTTTGTCACATTTTGTGCCTTTTATTCCCCCCCACATCAATTTAAGTTTCCTTATTTTGTTTCTTGCTTTTGTTTCTTTCTTGCATTACTTACCACTTTAGATTGTGCAAATTAGTGATCAAAAAGGTCTTAAGGTAATAAAATACTGTACCGGCGAACATTTGCGTAGCTAACAAATGTTGATTTTACATCAGGGTTCGTTCAGGATCACAGTGTTTCTTAAACGTCTTCATTTTGAAAATGTGCAAAATTCCTTGTCGCCATGAAATTTTGAATATGTTCAAAATTGACTGCCGACAAGAAAGACCATTAAAGACTGTTTCGAGAACCATTAAGACTGTTTAGAGAACATTTAGGAAACGTGCAATCAACATTCGCTATCATCGCAAACGTTCATCCTTCAGTGGGGTGCGATGTTATAAAAATGTGCGCTGACGGCAAAATATGTCAACATTTTTGAAAACTTGAATAAAAGCCACAAATTCAAAATTTTATTTCACCTAAAACAATTTCATACAATTTTTTTAAGTTATAGAAAATGAATCTGAAGGTGCTTAAGTAGTGGAACAATTTGTGGTGGAACATCAGATACAGAATATTTGTAATTTAAATAAAAATAACTAATTCATTTGAACACATACTTAACATACGTACAATATTTAAAAAAAAAATAAAATAAAAAAAAAAAAGAAGCTTAAATTACAAACCAGAATATGCAAATTAAAAATGTATTTAATGTGGGTAATTGAGAAGCGATTAGTGCGCTTGGATGTTTCTTTCTGATTGTCTCTTCTCAAAAAAGAATCATCATATGAGGTCCAATTTGTCCTTATAGTTAATAATGTTATTAGCCGGGGGGGGGCGGAGCAACCAAAATTAGACTTTATAGTAAATGTTGGTGGGGGTCTGGGGCGTTATCTCCTTAACAATGTACACAGGGGGTCCATATTCGCCGCTCACGCGCTCAAAGTGTCGACAGAGTCTGCCGTCGGAGGCCTGCAGAGGAAAGACGATGTCGCTGCGGTCCGAGCCAACGTTGTCGCTGCTGATGCTGTCCCGCTTTGGCACCGCTAAAGTGTTGAGGGACACAGACGCAGACTGCTGCCTATCTGGGACACAGCGACGGCACTTCCACAGCACGGCCGACGGGATGAGGAGGAGGAGGAGGAGGATCACACAGCCCGAGACAATCCATATCAGCGGTCCTGGCTGCGAGCCGCCACCGCCACCGGGGTTGAGCTGCCCTGCTTCTGAGCCCGCGTCTGTCAGGGGCAACGGGACGCAGGGAGGGGAAAAGAAAGTGAGATAAAAGCGTGGATCGGAATGAGGGACGGGGGACGTTCAATGGTTGTGACGTGTGAACATGCAATTCATCGTGAAAAGTGGAGCCTGAAGGCGCTTATCAAAGGGCTCAACCAGAGGGCTTCCACTTGAAGAAACACGCCAATACTAAGCGTCAGGTCAAAACTAAACAAAGGCGGCAGAGAAAGATGGCGGGAGCGAGAACCTGTTTTGTACAAATGTGCGTTTTGGTAGCACGATTCTTTTTCTTAAACAGGAAGTGAAAGCAACAATGTTCTCGACAATAATATGTTGTATTTGCCAAAACAGTGCACTCTGATTAATATTGCATTTGTGGAAAATTAGAAAAATCCTGCCGTTTTTTATCCATCTCAGAGGGCGGCCATTTTGCCACTTGCTGAAGTGGAGAAGACTACTGAACAACCAATCACGGCTCAGCTTCAGAAAACAGTTCAAAGGAACCCCTACTGTCATGACGAGTTACCAACATAACCATGAGATTCATTTTTCAAAAATCATTTCCAGTTTAATACATTTCGTAGAAACTTTATTTGGACGTAGCAATCATTGTTATTTACGCATTTCGTGCATAGTGACGTAGAATGGCGGCGGCTTTCTACCGAGCAACGTCTATCAAGAAAGCAAAGTAAGCCTCCGTTACGTTCCTAAAGGGACGATCAAAACTCTTGAATGGTGGATGACGAGAGCACGGCATGGGGGAGGGTGACTCTCCCGATCGCATGCTGTTTCTTTAGGAACACTACGAGGCTTAACTTGCTTTCTTTATTGGCATTTCGCAGAGAGTTGCCGCCGTTCTACGTCACTACGCACGAAATGCGTTGCGACGTCAATAACGTCCAAATAAAGTTTCTACAAAATATATTAAACTGTAAATGATTTTTGAAAAATGAATCTCATAGTTATGTTAGTAACAAACAAATAAATCATTTAGAGTAAACTTATCGTGACAGTCAGGGTTCCTTTTAAGCCGTGATTAGTCGTTGCTTCAGGCCTTAGCAATTGTGACATCATTTTCAGTCGACAGCAAGTGGCAAAATGGCCGCTTCCTGAGATGGACAAAAAACGCTATCGATTTTGCTGCTTAAAAGACATTCCACAAGTGTAATAATAATAATAATAATAATACTAATACTGACACTACTACTACTAGAACTACTACAACTACTACTAATAATAATAATAATAATAATAATAATAATAATAATGCAACAGATTAATAATGTATAATGGCTATTTTTGTGTACTATAATAATAATAATAATAATAATAATAATAATAATAATAATGCAACCAATTAATAACGTATATTGGCTATTTGTGTACTATAATAATAATAATAATAATAATAATAATAATGCAAGAGTTTAATAACGTATATTGGCTATTTGTGTACTATTATAATAATAATAATAATAATAATAATAATAATAATAATAATAATAATAATAATAATAATAATAATAATAATAATAATGCAACAGATTAATACCGTATATTGGCTATTTGTGTTTTGGGGCCTGAAATGGCAAACATTTAAAAATGTTTCAAATCTGTATAAAATACTGTCTGTAAAAATGGAAAACATGTACAGAATGTGTTCAGTCTGGCCACGCACAAGGGTGTCATGACCAAAACAACAATGGCGGACCACAGCAATATTGTTGTGTTTGCGCTGCTCATGATAATGACTGTCATCACACTTCTCCGACGCTATTCACATACCTTACACTCTCTATGTTCGAAAGTCACACATACACTGAATGTTTTGGATTGGAGGACCGTGTGGATAAGCGGCTACCAAGTCCTGGCATTCTGTATATATGTATTTTAAAATACCATCAGATGATCTTCTCAGTAATATAAAGGGAACAAAACATTCTGTTTTTACTAGCTCACCGTTGTGTAAACAGGTTCTCTGGAACGGAACATTGTTATCAGGGTTAACCCTAACCATCAGCCAGCATTCCAAAGAAGATGGGGGTATAGCTAGCTAGCTAGCATATGGCTGACACTGCTTGTGCAGTTAATTTTTGCTAATCTGTTGCTGTACAGCTCCTGTTTTGGACAAATTTGGCATTGGATTTTGTATTAGTCTGCACAAATCTGCTGTCAGTCTATTCATCAAATGAAATGTATCTCCTTACTGTGGCTAACAACCACATGCTAACAAGTGTTGTTTGTTAGCGTGCCTCATACTAGCATCAGAACTGCCTTCAAGTACTACAAAGGCGCTAATAATATCCATCCATCCAATTTCTACACCAATTTTCCTGCTCGTGGTCTCGGACAGCTATAGCTGACTAAAATCGAAAGGTGTACCAATACTACAAGCCATTCACAGGGTTACATATAGAGATTGACATCCACTCCCACTCCCACTTCCATTCACACCACATTGAGTGGGAACTGTGGAAAACCAAACGCCCCAAATGAAGGCAAATGGCACTAAGTCCAACAGAGCCATTACTGTGCAGTGGAAAAGGGAAATTAATGGCCTAGTTTAATCACTTAAGTAACTCGAGTAAGAAGTGGAAAACCAATTAGTCAACATGCTTAAAACTGCCAGTGAACAATCTAATGAATTATGATCACTAATGACTTAAAAACTTAAAACCAAACATGAGAACAGTGCAATTTGAGTCCCTTGATTTTATATTTTGCATGCATTAACTATCCGTTCTTCCTTAACACTGCTTAACTCATTCACTGCCATTAACAGCTGTAGACGTCAAAAAATCATTTGAACTATTTCTATTAGGGTACATTTAGAACAGATATAAAATTTGTGATTAATCGTGAGTTAACTAGTAAAGTAGTGCAAATAATTACGATTACAAATTGTAATCGCCTGATTTCTTTTTTTTTTTTATAATAATCTTTTCTTTTTTTTTTTAAAGAAAAGATTATTAAAAAATTAGGGGCGTCAGGCGAGTACTATTTTTAATCGTAATTAATCGCATGACTTCACTAATTGACTCACTATTAATCACAAATTTACATACATTAAATGACATTAAATACAATATAAAAAACACTAGATTTTCATACTCTTGTTAACAAAAGTGAGGAAAAAAATTAAACTAATAGAAATAGTTCAACTGAATTTTTGACGTCTATAGCCGTCAATGGCAGTGAATGAGTTAAATGCAAAAATTATGTTTTAAAAAGTGCTATTTTTCTTCATTGCCACTAGTATACATCATGATGTTTTTCGTTTTGTTTTTTTCTTCTTGCCATGATTTTTTGTTATAATGTATTGCTATCTTTGGCTTTTTGGAACATGTCATATTGCTCGATCTACAAAAAAAAAAGAAGAAATAAATCAATTCAATTGAAGTGAAATATTGAACTTGCCAGTTTTGTTCGCGGTACCATTATCTTTAGCTCCGTCCTTTGCTTTCGGTTTTAGTTGTGTAGGTGAAAATCTGGTTGGCGATTCCTGAAGTGGTGCTCGAGGATCTGACGAACCTGCAACAAGTCAACACATCAAGGAGGAGAGGACAGAAATGTTAACTCTCAGCAACATGAAAGGTGTGTTTCATTAATGGATATTTTGATTACATAAAAAGTTGACCAGTAGGACTTTCAAGATCAATACAAATCAATTACATGACTGATTTCAACGCTTTGAATATCCTTTGAAGAAAATGTGGACATGCTCCTTTGATTTAGTGTTAAAAATATTACTTTCAGTAATTCCGAACTAAAAATGACTTTTGTGTTCACATATTCCATCTCACACTGCATGCACTTTATTAATAATGCATAGCTACTAACTTCAGTGAAAGTTCAATTTTAAGGCAAAGGCACAATTCTTCTTTATCTTTATCTCTTTATCTCTAATGCCGATTGACTCTCATTAATGGACATTAATATATGCACACTTATAACTCGAGATGACAACTAAATCATTTCAGTTGTTTCTGGCTGCCTTGAAATGTTAGTTTGTGTTTATGGTGTTTTTTAAACGCAACATGAAAGCAAACCCCGTATTTGCGAGATCAGTTGACAAACACACAAAATGCTGAATTTTCATGTTGAAGTCCAACTGTTCAATTATTCATGTGAATAACACTGCAAAAACTGCAGTTTGGGGCTTCGACAAATTCCTCGTTTCTCAGCATTTAGTTGCACACACACAGACTGGTGTGACCAATATTCGGAAAAGGTCTCAAATGAAGCATCGCGTCGTATATGAAGAACGAATTGGTGCAGGATTTCAAATTAAGATCTTCTGCGTGTGATTAGTCAACATTGAAATAGAAGCAACAAATATTTATACTTGGGTGCGATGCAATAAAAATGGACCATCAGTTAAGTTGTGGAGGGGAAAAGATTATTGACTGCGACATCCAGTGAAAATGATTGCATGCAAGGAGGTACTGATGGTGCGTAGCAGTTAGCGGTTTGAAGTAGGGATTTAAGATTATTTATGACAGCAGTCTGCAAGAGAACGAGCGGATGGCCGAGATTATCCAACCCTTTAGGAGGCGCTGATATCATTATGTTCCATTTTGATAAATGGACGCTAACAATTCATTTCAAATGGCTAGTCAGGAATACATGCTGTACATCTCTCCATTTTTCTTGTCTCGTGTGATCTTGCCAAACATATCCATCTACGAGGTCTTACTTTGTCCGACTCTCAGCACCAGCTTCATGGATTTGGTCCTGCAGGCGCCTCCGTTAGTGTTATCCAGACTTTGCAGCGAGCCTGTAGATGTGGCTGATACAGAGAGCAAGCAAGCACGGTTACTCCAAGTTAAGCTATTGTAAAAGAGGATTAGCAGGCAGTGATAAGAGTTTTGACAGTTGCTAAAGGTTGCGTCACTTTTAGGAAGGAAAATGCAGATGTGCGCACAAACTGCAGCAAATACTGCCAGCGATCCCACGTTAAGTACATGTGAGCAATTTTTCTGTTATTTGTTATTTCTTGAATACTGCTGCCCTCAAACGAAAATGCAACACATCTCCGACAATTACTTGATGATTCAGCTCTTACGTCGCAAATGAGTGATGACGTCAAATGTGACGATTTATATCGTAGTACGATTCAAAAACGTCTACTGTACAATTTCAACCCTCTACAACTTATTTTATTTTAAATTTTGTTCACTGCCCCTCCATATAGTAGCAACTGTATACTTTCTTCTTTGTCTCTTATGTGAATCTCTTATTTATATACTCCCTTCATATAGCGCCCCTAGTGTTAAGAATGAGACACTACAGTCGGTTAAACCAAGGCCTTCAGGCCAAACTGGCAAATTGTGTTCCTAAAACTCAATTTTGGATATAATCTGTTTTACTTTATTCGTATATTTATTTTATGAATGTTAATGTGTTATATTAAAAAAAAGAATGTTTCATAAATAAATACTTATATTATTTTAAATTCCGTTCACTGCCACTCCATATAGTAGCCACTGTATACTTTCTTCTTTGTCTCTTATGTGAATCTCTTATTTATATACTCCTTTCATATAGCGCCCCTAGTGTTAAGAATGAGACACTACAGTCGGTTAAACCAAGGCCTTCAGGCCAAACTGGCAAATTGTGTTCCTAAAACTCAATTTTGGATATAATGTAGGTTTTACTTTATTTGTATATTTCTTTTATGAATGTTAATGTGTTATATAAAAAAAAAAGAATGTTTCATAAATAAATACTTATATTATTTTAAACTCCGTTCACTGCCACTCCATATAGTAGCCACTGTATACTTTCTTCTTTGTCTCTTATGTAAATCTCTTATTTATATACTCCTTTCATATAGCGCCCCTAGTGTTAAGAATGAGACACTACAGTCGGTTAAACCAAGGCCTTCAGGCCAAACTGGCAAATTGTATTCCTAAAACTCAATTTTGGATATAATCTGTTTTACTTTATTTGTATATTTCTTTTATGAATGTTAATGTGTTATATATAAAAAAAAAGAATGTTTCATAAATAAATACTTATATTATTTTAAATTCCATTCACTGCCACTCAGCCACTGTATACTTTCTTCTTTGTCTCTTATGTGAATTTCTTATTTATATACTCCCTTCATATAGCGCCCCTAGTGTTAAGAATGAGACACTACAGTCGGTTAAACCAAGGCCTTCAGGCCAAACTGGCAAATTGTGTTCCTAAAACTCAATTTTGGATATAATCTATGTTTTACTTTATTTGTATATTTCTTTTAGGAATGTTAATGTGTTATATATAAAAAAAAAAAGTTTCATAAATAAATACTTATATTATTTTAAATTCCGTTCACTGCCACTCCATATAGTAGCCACTGTATACTTTCTTCTTTGTCTCTTATGTAAATCTCTTATTTATATACTCCTTTCATATAGCGCCCCTAGTGTTAAGAATGAGACACTACAGTCGGTTAAACCAAGGCCTTCAGGCCAAACTGGCAAATTGTGTTCCTAAAACTCAATTTTGGATATAATCTATGTTTTACTTTATTTGTATATTTCTTTTATGAATGTTAATGTGTTATATAAAGAAAATAATGTTTCATAAATAAATAGAGGAAAAGTAAAATCACCATTCATTTCATGTAATTTTAGGGAAAAATAATAAATTGGACTAAAATAATAATAATAATAAAAACACCTATATTAGGATGTACGGTTGTGTCCATATTACACAGCACTGACATCACAAGCAAAGTGTCCAACCATCAATCTCTCTCTCTCTCTATCTATCCATTTATCTGTCTGTCTGTCTGTGAGTCCGTCCACCTCTCTATCTATCCATCTATCCATTTATCTAGCTAGCTATCTATCCGCAAAATTGTAATCCAACTTATTTAGATACAGTATATAAACATAGAGACATGAATGAAGCAAAACCCTGGAAGCTGTAGCATTTTTGATTAAATAAATTATCTTCATAAATTATTTAACAAATAAAAATTTTATTTGACAGTTGATGGTTGCGCTAAATAAGACTTCCAGCTCAAGATGCGGAAGGATTTTTGGAATAAACTCAATCCGTGTTTCTTTGCAATATCAAGAAGGGAAAAAACACAGCAAGAACTCTCTGTCACCCCAGTGGCAAGCGCGCACACACGCATCCACACAAAGACCAACACACAAGTACACACTTGTTAGGAGCATTTAGGTCAGATAACAACATCGCGCAGGCAAGACGCCACGTTGCCATGAAAGCTCGCGTCAAATCTGCCTGATGCTGTAAAAGCCTTGTGTGATTTGGGGCATGTAAGCCCTCCGAATGGCACTGTCCTGTCACAAGCGAGCGAGTGCGCTGTCGGAGCGCGGCGAGGCGGGGGAGGCTGCATGGTCACACTTGTTCACTATCTTGTGCATCGCTTGTCACTAAGATGCGCTGCTTCTACTGACAGCAGTCCGATAACGAGGCCACAGTTGCGGCTCTCACGCCAACTGACAAATTGAGAGGGCGACAACGATGATGGCCTCTTGTTGGTTCAAGATGGGTGGCCGATTGTGCCGATGGGTGTGGGGGGGATGCGGCTACGAAGGAAAAAAAAAGCCATCACACCTGTAGGACCCAAACAGGTGGTTGCGCCATTGCGAAGATGCTCATCTACACACAAAGAAGTTAGGGAAGGCGCAATTAACTCATTCGCTGCCATGAACGCCTTTAAACGTCAAAAATTCATTTGAACCATTTCTATTCGTTTTACATTTTTCCGCCCACTTTTGTTAACAAGAGTATGAAAACCTAGACATTTTTTTTAATAATCTTTTTTTTTTTTTAGATTATTAAAAAATTAGGGGCGTCAAGTGATTGAAATTAATAGCATGACTTCAATAGTTAACTCACAATGAATCCCAAATTTTATATATTTTCTAGGTTTTCATACTCTTGTTAACAAAAGTGGGGGGAAAAATGTTAAACTAATAGAAATAGTTCAAATGAATTTTTGACGTCTATAGCCGTCAATGGCAGTGAATGAGTTAATTGAAAATGACAATTTAGCTTCTCACACAGAAAATTGAGCAGAGTACATTTAAAAAAAAAAAAGACTATATTTGGACCCACTTTAAACTAAACTTTACACTTAGAAGAGAGTAAAATACACAAAGAACAACAACAATAACAACAACAAAACACTCAAGGGTTGAGGAACGATCCCACAACCTTCAGCATGGAAGACAGCCACTCTACCAATTGAGCTATGCTAGACTTATCGCTAACCAACATATTGCTGGTGTGTCCAAAATGAGACCAAAAATGGAGGTACGAGGAACTTAAGAGCATTATAATTGAAGTGAAAAGCGAATAATGTAAAGATTCAGTACGGGGTTGCACATTTGCAAATTCCCACCGTTGTGAAAGTACATCGAATGCACCGTCTTGCCTGCGCCGCAAGCGTGTGATGTTTTGTGAATCTGAAGTCCCTGAATGGGCTTTAAGCTGTTTAAAAACACCCCAGTTGGAATTTACTGTAGAATTAACACACAACAAAAATAATCAAACACATATTATAATAAATGTTTCGTCTTAAAAACATCGCAAGTGTTAATGCTAAGGTCAAAGTAAAATCCCATTGACATGCTAACGGTAAATTAGCATCGAGGTCGAATAATGACGAATATTCACACACATGCGCTGATAACATAACAATACTTTAAGGCACATCATCTTTTTATTTTAATAGAACTAAATCATAACTTTCTTCTTCTACTGCATTTATATCACTGTGTGCGTCCGCCATGGCATTACACTGCCCCCTAGAGGCCAATGTGTGTACAGTCAGCATGTATATTTACTGTTTTTTTTAATTGGTATTATTTATTATTTTACTTTGATAGTGTTTTTATTTCTGGTTGTTCTTACAAGTTATATTTATTTAAATGTTTTCAAGGAATTGCACACACAAAAAAAGATCAGGTTTGCCCCCCAACAACAAAACAAGATTATGCGTCTTAATAATTGTAATTCCAATATCAATCAAAAATAACCGTGATTAGAATTTTCCCGTAATCAACCAGCCTTAAAAGAAGGTGAATTCCACAAAATAACTTACAAGTGATGAAGTAATCCTTCCCCTTGAGAAATTCCAGCCCCCATAGGTTGGGACTGAACTCCTGGAACTTGAAGGTGAACTTGACATCCCGGTGCGGCTTGTCGCAGTTCAGCAGGGGCGTGTCCTTCTTCTCGATAGTGCAACTCTCCATCTGACTTCGGGAGACCAAGTAGACTCGGTAGAACTCCTCCTTTTCCCCCTTGGAGGCGTCCGCCCGTGGACAGACAATGTCCATCTTGTCCCCAATCTGAGGGGAGAGGACCAGACCTTGACCTGGAGTAAAGCTGCGAAGAACGATATGAGGACAATAAACAATCAATAATGATATAGCAGAGAGATAAATACTGTTGAGGGATAATTTCCTCAAAAGGGGAGGTCATTTCGAATGCTCTTAAATCGGATGGCCTTAATCAGTATGGGCTTACATGCCCCCAAATCACGGATCGGGGACAGTAGTAGCTCAATCTGTAATGCTGCTGGCCTATGGGGACCGCACCGGTTCGAGGGTCGACGCCCACTGCAGATGAGAACATAGAGATTCGGAACCCCAAAACTACCAAAACACCTTTTCATAGCACTTGTTACCTTGTCTGCATGCCTCACTTTGGGACTCGTACTCTTGTGTGGCGGTCCTTGTAGACAAAATACGAGTGTTCACACACCAAAATCGGTCAATCAAGCAATTGTGTGTATAGTGTTTTTTTTTTTTGTAAAACTGCTATTGAATATTTCCCTATAAGGCAAATGCACAGTTTACCCCAGAAAAAAAGTGGCGATCTGGGACGGCCGCGACAACGCGGGTGCGCCAAAATTAAATTCAAAACAAAAACAGGATAAATCTGTCATAAGATGACCTCTTTTTTTTTAAAGCAGTTATACGCTTTATTATCACAATTTGGAACTTGGCCTGCAAAGCAAAAAGTGGAGGACGCTATTTTTGCTCATAAAAAATATTTATCTTTATTCACCACAGTGCTATAAAGAGAAATATTGTTAGTAATTTAATTGTAAATAATTTACATTTAGAAATGCTATACAGAAAACAAATCTCATTTTTAGTATATGCCAAGGATGCTAAAAAAATGGATAGCGGGCCACAAATGGCCCCCGAGCCATATAGTTTATGTGTAGATGACGGTTGCCTTCCCCACTCCCTCGCTTCAGATCAAAACAGATGGCCGCCTTACACTAAATGTCAACATTCACTTGGGAATCTGTCTCTGTACTTTTATTGGGAGCGGTTCCAGCCAGTTAAGCCTGAACCTGGAAAGCGCTTTGAAATCACTTTTGTCACGTTTTAGCGCTATGCTGAATTCAGTTAAATCAGGTTGCTAAATAAATGTCGAGGTATTTTTTTTAATACGTTTTACTTAACACGTTTGACCAAAACCTTACAGCAAATGCCTAATGAGCCCCCCAAAAAATATTTAAATCATGTCCAAATGGCTTCATATGATCCACATTAGGCGTTAATTGTACAAAGATGAAAGTACAAGTCAAGTACCCACTTTGTGTTGGCGCTGCTCCAGAGGATGGAGTCCAAAGTGATGGCCCGACACGAACTCATGACCACGACCAGCAGGATGACGGCAACGTCGTGGCTCCGTGTGATTCTTCTCCCCATCACGGGACAAAAGCCACGCGTGGGCTCGCTATCATAACACGCGGCGGGGGCAGGTCAACGTGCGTTGCCTGTGCAGGTGTGCGCGTGGTGCGTTCAGGTGCATCCTGCGGCGAGATGCCATGAAGTTGCAGCCGCAAGTTCATGAAGCCTTCCACATCCGGGAGGGAATCGTCGAGGAAAGCGTCTCTGGTGACCACGTCCAGCCACCGAGGACTGAGATTGTGTGGAGTGGAGCAACTCAGCCATCAGCTGAGCGGCCGGCCCCGCCCCTTTGCCGGCTCGTGCTTGGAGGGGCCACCCTGGTTGGTTGGCGCGTTTTAGACACGCTCGCGTCACATTGGATACTTGGAAATAGTACAGGACCCAGTTTTTGTCATGTATAATTGAATGAAGTCTGAAGTTGTCGAGATTCGTGGGTTTGGAAATTATTACAAGGCAGAGTAATCATGTTTTATGGCAGATTGTTTATTTGAATATGACGTCATCTTATTAAAAGGGAAGTCAACCCCCCAAAAATCTTTACAGTAATATGTATGTGCAGCCCCACTAGTCTAAACACGGAATTCTGATTAATATCTGTGGTATTAGAATTAAGCAGCAAAATCCATCCGTTTTTATCCACCTAAGCCCCACCCCCCCCAAAAAAATTAACCCAACCTTTACTAAGCTTGGCTTACCGTCTGCGAGGTTACAAAAAATATATACAACAGCGTAATGAAAAGAAATTATATAAGAATTAAAATAAGGAGAAAATAAAATAAATATTAATCGCATTCAAGATATCCATGGGTTATTTGTAAATATTACTGCATGAATATCAATTCTTAGTTGTTATCAATTTAAGAGACTTATAATAAGCGTCAATTTCAATCAAAAAATAATTTGAATGAAGACGTTGAATTTAGACATTTTAATTCATGAATATAAAATATTTCTAACAAACAAAAAGATGAACTGTAGTTCACAATTTTTGTTCATAGACTTAAAAAAGGTGACAAAAATTAACTTTTCTGAAGCTGAGCCGTGATTGGTTGTTGCTGAGCCCATAGCAACTGTGATGTCATTTTCAGTTGACAGCAAGTGGCAACATGGCCACTTCCTGAGATGGATAAAAAAAAATGGCTGGATTTTGCTGCTTAACTCATATTCCACAAATGCAATATTAATCTGTTTAGCCAGTGGGGGCATATAGAACTTATTTTTGTGAAAAAAAATCTTTGGGATTGACTTCCCTTTTTAGGATCCAACACATGTACATGTACGTCATAAAACTGTTTACAGAATTAATAAAGATCTCGTCTCAAATTATTCACACATTCAATTAGTCGGTGAGAAATCTGGACTTGTTTAATTGAACACAAAAATATTACTGTATTCTGTTGTATAGGAACGGCAACATTGGAACATTTGCTTTCGAGCTGAAGAGCATTTTGTTCTTTCGCAAAACATACTGTAACTGCACTCTGAAAACATTTGGGTCAAAAGTAACCCAATTCTGAATCAAAAATGGACCAGTTCTCTTTATGGGTCAATTTGACCCAACTTTCTTGCTTGTTTTATACAAAATGACCCAATTTTTTGACCCAAGAAAAGGATCTGACCAATATTTTTGAATTGTTTTACAAAAAGATCCATTTCTTGGCTCAGAGTTGGGTCGAAGTCGATCCATTTTTGACCCATAGTTTTTTTTTTACCTAACTGATTTTAGAGTGTGGCATAGATACATTATTTATAGTAGATAAATACACATTTTTCAGAATTTGCATCATTTCCTGTGGCACACATGGTTGGGAATCACATCGTGTCATAGTGAACTGTGTGGCAATGTATGTTCCTGTCTTTATAAAATGAGATCTCATTGGACTGTGTAAGTGAACCTGAAGGAGTGTCCGTTGAGTATATTATTAATGTCAGTGGCGCCGCTTCAGGCGACGTATCACTAAGAAGGACATTTGTACGTCCGTACCCTGTGACCTTCAAGCGCGCACTGAATACGCATGAAGGGTTTCTTTAGAATTAGGATTTATCTTAAAAAAAAAAAAATACAAAAAAAAATATATATATATATATATAAAAAAATAATAATAATAAAAAAAAAAGGAGAGCAATGATGATGACATGTCAAATCGGTAAAATTACCGAATGAACATTACTGAGCTCTCCAGAAAAAAAAAAAGAAAAAAAAAAGAATTAGGATTTATCATTAAATGAAGATTTCTGTTTGTATTTTTTGGTGAATTGGGACAGAATTTTAAAAATCTGCTTTCAAAGAGATGATGCTGTAATCCCCATTTTCAGGGAAATCTGAACGAATGACAAAGTGGTTTAAAAGATTACACGATCTTCTGTGAGGAAACCAAAACATCCCAAATGACGGCTGAACTGCACAAACGTCTGTTTTGTGACGTGAAAAGACAGAGCTGAAAGTGCTCAGAGGGCTGAACATCTTACGCATTCGAAAAATTCTTTGAAACTTTGGTGACTTGACTACAAAGACGCGCACAGTGACATTTTGTAAACATGACCGTACGCCTGACATTTAGTTGCTTAAAACAATCTTTTGATACTTTTATATTTTATTTATGCTGGTTCTAAAGCAACCCTCCTGTCACAGCAGTGAATACATCTAAAATAGTCACCCTAACCCAGAACGCAGACGTGCAAATCCAGGCACAACAAACAAAAAACAACTCAGATTATAATCGATTCCAACATGGATCATAAAATGTAATCCTTTTTAACTCATTCACTGCCAATGACGGCTATAGACGTCAAAAAATTCATTTGAAGTATTTCTATTAGTTTCAGATTTTTTTCCACTTTTGTCAACAAGAGTAGGAAAACCTAAAAAAAAGGATTGTACGTTTAGAACAGCTATCAAAGTTGTCATTAATCGTGAGTTAATTATTAAAGTCATGCAATTAATTACAATAAAAAAATGAATCGTCTGTCGCCCCTAATTTTTTAATAATATTTTCTTTTTTGTTTGATTACTTAATTAAACTCAAGATTAATCACAATTTTTTTCATACTCCTGTTAACAAAAGTGGGGAAAAAATTAAAACTAATAGAAATAGTTTAAATGAATTTTTGACGTGTATAGCCATCAATGGCAGTGAATGAGTTAATTAAATTATTCATAAAGGCTCAACAGTTACATGCTCACAATGATGCTGGTGTCAAAAAATGAAAGTAGAGTCGCTCCGTGCACTTGGTACCTTTCGGATCTTTTTACTTCTGGCCCATATTCCTCATTAGTGGCGATGATGAGCTCCAGTGATCTTCCGTGAATTCTCCCAATGTGAAGCTAATGCTAACATGGCAGGTGTCGGATGAAATCAACCCCTATCACGATTAGCATTAACCTCAATCTGGGACTTTGTGATCATCACTCACATGCCAAACTCGCTTTTACTGGAATGCTGAAAGAGATCCTTTTTCAGTCAGTATCCAGTTGGTTCAAAAAAAATAGCATCGAACAGTTCGCTATTATACTCTGTGGTTTCGTTTTAGCATATTCAGCTAACACTTCTCTAGGTGTGATGTTCATTTTGATTTTTGTTTGCAGTGAAACCAAAGAAACACAACACATTATACAGTACCTTTACATTTTAGTCAACTTTATCCAATCATGAATTATTTGAAATCTATTCTTAATACACTATATGGCACTGTTACGATGTAAAGAATGACGTGAAATCTAAGTGATATTTTATTACGCCCGGTGGATGTGAGGTATTCACTGACCTGTCTCGACGCAGCTCGACTTCCTCTTTCACCAACTGGAGCAGGTTCACCGTGTCGCATCCCTCCGCCCTCTGAGCGACTTTCCATTGTGCAGCTCATCTGAATGTGGGTGTCTTTTTCTTTTAAGCATTTGTTTGTGACTCATGTAAAATCCCCAAGAAAATTACACATCAAAACTTTGTTGTCATTCAATTGCCATTTATCTTATATGTAAATGCTGCCTACAGAAGTGATGTGATTTCATTTCTTGAAATTTACCGGGTTATTTACTGTTATGCTTGCAATGTACAAGATATGGCAGTCGTCAATGCACTGATGTAATTAGGTCATAAAGTATTCGGGAAAATTAACTTAAACTTAACCCTGGTGAACCCAAGAACCCTTTTCTTCTTTGGAAAATTATGAATTATACATTAAATGACTGCTATAAGTTCACTGAACACCAAAATATGTTTTTTTCATTTTTAACCCTTGTTTTTTGAACTAGCTCAGAGTTGCTAATTTATCAAAATATATATATAAAACATACTCCTAGGCATTCTGCAACATGATATGAAATAGATTAACAAAAAAAAAACACAATTTTACCATCTGATGGTTTGCTGAGAAGATGGTGGTTTTGTTTGGATTGATTTCCAGCTCAACAAAACCGCATGTTGCCAGCCATCTTGTCACCACCACTCTGGCTCATGTAATTGCAATATTCATCCACTAGATGGCCCCATGCAGGGGTCAGAAGTGGCACTCTGGACTTTTGAAGTTAAATTTGTAAAAAAAAAGAAAAAAAAAGGTCTTTGTTATTTGAGTAGCAGAATTTATAGGGGCCAAATTTGACCCCGTGAGTTCTCCAGGATTAAATTCATTTAACTCTGAAGTTACAGACTTTTAAGTGACATATAATGGTAGACAATTCTCATCCACTAGAGGGCAGCAGGTAAAATAAACATGTGTTCCTCATGTTGCCATTCATAAAACACAGTACAAATTTTGGTATAGGGTGACTAGATTTAAGGAAGCTACAATTTCACTGAAAATGAAATATACAATATAGTGTCACCAAATGTCATCGCTTGGGCATGGGGGCGGGGGGTGTAACTTTAGCTAAGGCTAAATGCTATCTTGGTTGACAGTTTAAACAAGTCAATGCACTTAACATTATCAAAAAAATAAATATTGCTAGGACCCGGCAGCTATTGGAAGCTGTCTTTACCTCGCATGGTAACATTGGAAATAGGCATTCAATTATGCTAGCATGTTAGCATGCTAACTTTAGCCTTTGTCACGTAGCGTTAAACACCACAATTGCGAACGTAACGGCGTTCTTGGCTCAACAACAGCTATTCTGACTCCATGCTAATTTAAGCAAGGTTTATGAGTCCCGCTTTGGTGCGAGACGCTTGTCTAAACATGTGCGGCGACAGCCATTTTGGAGAGTTCAGTGTGCATACAAATAGGGTGTAACTGCGACTGGTACCACAATTTTAATTTCACAATTTTTTGGAGAAATGGGAATATGGTCACCCTAATATAAAGCTAAATTCTCTAGTGTCTCCACACTGACACCTTCAATTGTGTCAAGTGATGAGATTAACTCATTCACTGCCATTGACGTCAAAAATTCATTTGAACTATTTCTATTAGTTTGACATTTTTTCCCACTTCTGTTAACAAGAGTATGAAAACCTAGAAATGTGTTTTTTTGCACATTTAGAACTGATATCAATTTTGTGATTAATCGTGGGTTAACTAGTGAAGTAATGCGATTAATTACGATTTAAAAATGAATTTTTTTGACGCCCCTGATTTTTAATAATCTTTTCTTAAAAATAATATTAAAAATAAAAAGAATCATTTTTTTTAATTTAAAAAAATTAAGAAAAGATTATATTATAATCTTTAATAAAAAAAAAAACTAGGTTTTCATACTCTTGTTAACAAAAGTGGGAAAAAATGTTAAACTAATAGAAACAGTTCAAATTAATTTTTGACGTCTATAGCCGTCAATGGCAGTGAATGAGTTTTAATGGGAGCAAAAATGTCAGTTATGGGAGTGTCCCAACATGGGGATTTTGAGCGCCGCTCTTTTCCACTAAATGACTGTGAGTGCATTTGCACACAATCCTCATTCGACTTCTCAGGTCAGTTCGCATGAGATCGCCAGGCAACCAAGTCATAGCGATATGATTCCGAGAACCCAAGGTGCCTCCCCGTCAACTCTCACAAGCGCGCGCCCCTCTCGCTGAGGGGAACAGGTTGTCCTCATGCAAACTGTCGCCTTGCATTCTTGATATAAACACGCAACGTGATTGGATCGAGAAAGCAAATGTGAAAAGAGATGACATAATAGTTGAATGGTTGGCATCAGTGGGCGGGGGGGAAGAGTAGTCAAATCAAGGGGAACCCCCGTGATGTGGAAATTCACAACTGAGGTTTCAATTATTATTATTTTTTATTAGATTTTTTTTTAAATTCATTATTATTTACTACTTACTGTATTATCCTGTCATTCATTTTTACTGTTTTCACATACATGTTAACTGTTCAGCAACGTCTGATTCTAAAGGATTCTAAACTCGCCAAAGAATTCCAATTCCTATCAATTGTCTACTTTCAACTATTTGATAACCCGCAAGTGAAAGTGCATGGTGGAATTCTGCAAAATTCATGACAACTTTCTCTTGCTTTTTTTCTTCTTTCCAAAACTGTGTTTGCGTGCGTCACTCGTCGTTTTTTTTTTCCACGTGGGCAACATTTATGACGTTAGACCGTTTTTCCGTCATGAACAGATTTAATCTCGACAGACGTGCAGCTGATATGATCTGATAACATTTCACCTGCTCTCTTAGCGACACGTGAGGCAGTTTAAGGGGAAAATACATTTGCTTTTCTTTCTTTTCATCTCAACAAGGCAATCTTTTTGCTGTCCATAAAGTGCATCATTTCACCGTGCTACTAATATCTACACAAGCAGAAAAAAGAAGAAGAAGAAAAATCTAGACACACACTATGAGCAACAAAGTGCATCAACTCAGAGCCATCTTTCATTTTGACATAAAAACATTCGGTTTCCCCGATTTAAACCCGGCGTCTAAAATGAGCAGATTTAAAGGAAGTGTGGGTGGTCTTTTTTCTTCTTCCAGCAAATAAATAAAATACGGTTCATATATTTCAGCACTTTTATTTAAGTTGTCATAGAGGCAAACACAACAGACACAAACAAGTTACTCTGTTGATTTGGATTTAAAAATAAAATTAAATTAAAAAAATCACTGATGATATTTATGAGCATCAACCTAGCTCAAATATTTTTGGAACATTTTTGTTCCTGTAAAAGTAGTTTTTCATAAATAAATAAAAAACTGATATGACATAAAATACGTGTATGAATAATATGAATAAAGAAAAAGTTTCATCAAAATATCGAACTGTCTTTAACATTTCAAAGTATTTAAACGGGATCCTATTACATTTATCAGAAAAACATCAGAAACATTATGATTTCACCATCTTGTGTAACTTAAAAAAGTAAAAAATAAACATATTTTTATACATGAAGGAAAAACTGACCTCATTATATCATTTCCCCAATATGCTCCCATCATGAATGTTAGTTTGTGTAGTCATGTAATTTAAAATCACTTCATTTTTAATTTTCCTTCTTTTACCAGATCATTTTATGTTTTTTTATACATAATGTTACATTTTGATTATTTGCAGGAATTAAATCTAACGGTCACTTAAAACAAAACAAAACTAAATGAAAAAAAGAACAGTTGGAGGGATTGGAAACGAAAATGTTATAATGATAATAATTATTGTTGTTATTAAACTGTTAATGTGGATGTTTCACATTTCAAAAATTGTCATTCAAAAATGTCACACGCCCTGCTTTTCATGCTGTACACATGAAAATAAATGAGTAGTGGCGACATCTACAGGAGAGCATCAACTATTGCATGAACCCAATCTTTTTTTTTTTCTTCCTTTTCTTATTCAAAGCAAGTTGACTTAACTCGTTTTGATTCATACGATTTTAGGCTAATTTGCATAAAATTAGATTAGAATTACAGCCTGATTCGAAAAATCAAAAAGCAGAAACATTGTCAATTAACATAATCTGCAGAGTATTTAAACGATATGAGCGTTTTAAATAAAGATATCAAAGAGGGTAAGGACATTCAGATGAAAATGTTTGTGAGCAAATAATAATCACTTTTCTGTCAGTCAACCCCAATTGCTCATAACACTAATATGTTCTATGCAGCCCTACGATTCTAAATATAGCATTCTGATTAATAATTAAGCAACCAAAACCCACCCGTTTATATCGGCCATTTTGTCACTTGCTGTCGACTGAAAATGACGTCACATTTGCTCAGCGGTAACGACCAATCACGGCTTACCTGTTTAGCTGAGCCCCGATTGGTTGTTACCTGAGCAAATGTGATGTCGTTTTCATTTATTTCATTTTTTTTTATTTAAAAAAAGAAAAAAAAAGGGGAGGGGGGTTACTGCTTAACTCAAACTAGTGGGATTTTTCCTCTTTAAAATGAAAACCTTTCTAAACAAGAAAACAGTGCCATGTGCTAATTTACTTGTCATAAATTCATGAGGACGCTTGTGAAGCAATCACACACAAGAAAGAGAGAGAGAGTGAGTGAGTGAGGAGAGAGAGAGAGAGAATTTTAATAGTCAACCGAGACAGTCTTTCTTTCTTTATCCCTGCGTCACTTTAAGACGCACACCAAAAAGCAGGTAAGGCACAAATCTTTCATTTTGCACATTTCAATTTGGATCCTCGCTGGCTTTTAGAGGTCACACAATAGTTTCGGGGTTAATATGTGCTCTACAAATTGACCCCTAACAAATGTACAGTAGAAAAAGATTAAGTATGCTATTTTGTCGACCAAAGTAGGTGTGACTGCATGTGTTGTGTTCCCATGCCCACTAATACAAACAGGTGAGATGTAGGTGCATGTTTGAAGACTCCCCCAAGGCAGATTTGGCTCCAAGAAATAACATTCTTGTCCATGTAGTCATGACTTTGTACTAGAACATCGAAAAGTACAAAACCCAACGCGTTTAGTTCTTAATGACATTTGATTGAATCTTACAGTGAAACTATCTAACCACTGCATAAACTCATTATGTTGTATAAACGCCCCGATTATAATCTACAGCTTGATTAATACTTAAAATTTGAGGTATACAAGATGTAGTTATGCTCAAATTTATGGCACATGAATGCAAGAAAATAAGTGCACCTAAAGTAGAAAAGTGCGTAAGATTTTAGACCATTCCGTTTGCAAGCAAAGAGAAGTTTAGGGTCCATACGGTCTGGGCGTGATGTGGAAATCTTTGGAAAGTTGCACAAGAAGCCCACGCTCATAATGCAATCTTGCTTTTTGTTCACGTAACAAGCCATTGTGTCAAGTTTTTGGCTTTTGTCAAAACAATTCATAAACCACATCCAAGTTGTCGTAAAATTTGAGTTTCAGCATCATGACGCCCTCAATGGCCGCCGTGAACGCAACACACAAAGTGGAACAACTTGTGAACGGCCCGAGCAGCTCTTGGCAGGCGGATGCGGTCCGAGGAGTCCAGATGACTGCTACCTTGCTCATTTTCCTGGTGGGTGAGGTATTCGTACCCTTTATCACGAATGTCTCCTCTGTGTAAGAAACGGGATATTGAAGTTGCTTTCGGGGCAACATGGTAGCAAAGTACTTCAGAAAAAAAAAAAAAGTTATAACATTAAAAATCCAACCCAATATCTCAATCTGTGTCAAAAGCCAAATAGGGTAAAAGTCAATTTAGGGGACTTGAAAACAGGACGTGTAATAATTTTACACTCACTACAGAAAACTCTTTAGTTTTCTCTTCAATATTGCCAGATATTAAAAAAACATTTTTCACCAAATCACTTCTTAGGAGGCATGCTTCGTCAGGTTTCGTAAGCGGGTGGACCAAAACGCAGGGAGAAGACAGGTATGCTCAAAAAAGAAAAGAAAAAAGGGACCGGTAATTCAATTAAACAAAAAACAGGTACTAGTTGCCCAACAACACAAAATCAACAAAGTCCAAATCAAGATTCAAAGTGAAACAAATACGGGGAAATTACTAGATATTTACAAGTTGTTTTTAGGCCAGTTCTGACCTAAAAGCATTTGAGGCGAAAGTAAACAACCAAAATGGCGGCAAGTAGGAACGAAGCCAGCTTTGCTTCCGTGTGAACAGGGCCTAAATACTAGGGGTGGGGAATCTTTGAATGTCTCATGATTCGATTCCGATTTTGGGGCCTGCGATTCGATTCAGAATCGATTTTCGATTGAGAGCGATTTTTGCTTCAAAATGATTTGATTGACATTGATTTTTGCTTCAATCTATAGATGTGCAAGGAATTGCACACTACTACTCCAGTCTGACTCGCTAATGCTAATTAGTGCGCTACTTGCGGCACTTTTATCACTCAAAAGAACGGCTCCACACTGCAAAAAAAATATATAAAAAAAACTTTTATTGGAATAACTTGATCATGACTTTTTTCTTCTACTCTCTAATGTGGCTACAACTTAACAGTGTATTGGACCGCGTGGAACCACACTGCCACTCAGTGGCCAAATTGGGTACAACATGAACAGCGCTCCAAATAAAGGCACACACAGACAAAGGCAAGACAGTAGGAAATAATTTAAATAAAATGGATTTTGGGACATTTAAAATTGATTCTGAATCGGGATTCTTATGAGAATCGATTTTTTTGGCACTCCCCTACTAAATACACATACTAACGAGACAACTAGAGGCACATGGACAAGACACACATTACTGAGGGAGCCGATTGGATGACACGAGGGACTGGGATCACAAGCACTGGACGGACATGATATAACTTGACGAGACAATGACGCGGAAAACAAGACAGCTAAAATCTAATCAAAAGCAACAAGCATGGATCGTTAACAGTTTTCTTAAAATGGAACCCACGGGTGATCAGATACTATGAAAACAGCAGAGGGCCCAGAATTGAACCTTGTGGAACACCAAACGTTCCGTTATACATACCTGAAACTGACTTTGTAATAAGTTGTCCATGGAAAAGTGAGTTTCAGACCGTTTTGTCCACTGTCTCGAGAAAAGGACCTTCTTCAAACTGCTTATCGTAATTTTGTCTTGATAAGAGTAGGAATAGATATTTGGGTGGAGCTAAGCGGTCGAGCACAACCTAATAAATTAAGAACTGTGTCTTAATGTTTATGCAGTATATAATGAATTAGAGACAGATGTGTTGTCTTGCCTCCCCCCCCTTAAAGGTGGGCGTACCTTTAAACGTGCTTGTGGTTTGGGCACTCGCAAGGAGTCGACGCCATCTCCTTCGCAGAGGCAGCAGGGAAGAGACTCGCTCCGCCAGCAGTTTTCGAATCTACGTCCTCAACCTGGCTCTGGCCGACCTGGTGCTGATCCTGCGGACCCCCCTCATGTTGGGATACCTCGCCCACAACAACAGCTGGCCGTTCGGGTTCGCCTTATGCCGCCTGGTCATGTTCCTGCGAGGCTTGGGTTTGTACGCGTCGGCCTTCCTGGTGTGCGCCGTTGCCCTGGAACGCTGCCTGTGTCTGCTGAGGCCCGTGTGGGCTCGGCTGCGGCGCCCCGTCTGGGCCGTTCCGTTAGCCTGCGGCTCGTCATGGCTGCTAGCCACCATCCTGTCGGCCCCCTACCTGCACAGCGCTGTTCTGAAAGAAAACAACGGCACGCACCAGTGCCTTGAAAGCGGGACGTTTGACACGGGGCTGTTTGTCACGGAGACCGTAGCGGGTTTCATTTTGCCCCTGCTGGTGTTTTTGGGGAGTAATTTGGCCATTGTGCTCACTCTTCAGCAATCGGCGCCGATGAGTCCGACCTCTTCTTCCCTCTCGGCTTCACGCAGGATGGCCAGGATGTACCAAGTGCTCTTTTTCACCATGCTGCTCTTCCTCATCTGCTGGGTGCCGTACTTCGTATGCCGATTCCTGCGGGCTCTGGCTGAAGGACGACCTGAGAGGGCGTCACTTTTTCAAAATGCATCTTACGGAACATACATCTCTCTGTACCTGGTGTACACCAAGAGCGCCCTTAACCCCGTCCTCTATGTTTTCGCCGCCCGAGGCCTCGGCCGTGCCGTCCGGGCTTCGGTGGTCTCGACTATTGAACGACTCTTCAATGATGAGTCCATTGAGTCCATTCGCAAAAGATCGCTTAAGAAATCCCAGATTTAGAAAAAGGTATCAAATCAAATAGAACTCACACTCGCCTTATTGATAAGACAAGCAATGTGATAGTGGCTGTTTCTCAGGATCTTGCTCGATTTAATTCACGTCGAAACGTTCCATAGTGGGGACTGAGCCACATCTCTGCTAGTGGACATGTTGATAAATGCACTACTTTTTACAAATAACAGATTTATTGTTATCTGCGGAACAAAAGGATAAGCTTGGTTACTTTTTTTCTTTACTGTAGTAGAATATATTTCCTTTTGATTGCTGAGTGGTTCGGAAAATGGATGGATGGATGGATGAGGACTACGTAAACAAGACTGTAGTTTCAGGGGTCACCAAAGTGGTGCCCCCAAGGACCACATGAGTAGCCTGGCCTGTTCTAAGAATAGCTCACCAGTTATGGGGGCATTGTGATTTTCTAAGAATGAATAAAAATGATAGAAACACAGTGTTGCATTTGGGTATTTGTCGGTTTCCAAAATGAATGTCAAGAATGACTAGAAAAATTCCCGCTGTCACTAACTACTGTTTTTTAGAATCCATTTTGTATCGTATCAATTTCTCTGGTAAAGCGCCGCGCCACCAGATTCGAAGTTTTTGTGTCAACCAATTTCTGTAGTTAAATTGCATGGAGGACCAAAACTGCCAAAATAAAAAAATGAATAAATAAATAAAAATTTATATAAATGAAAAATACTATTTATTTTTGTTTCCTTTCCTTTTTCCTTTTAATCTTTGAATTACTTATTCTTCTTTTTTTTTACATCAGTTTTCATTTTTTTAATTTGGACAGATTTGATCTGACCATCTGACGTACTTCTGGATCAATCAGACAAAACATCCACATTTTCTCTCAAGAGCGGCAGTCAGGGCATAACAATTGAGCTGTTTGACACATAATTAAAAAGTGCAAAAGGGGAAAGGATTGGGAAATTCTTAATATTCAGTGTGGGATTACTTTTATTTTTTTACAAATGTAGACTTTTAAAATTTTAACATCATTTTAAACAAAGTGTCCGAGTACTCACTGCAGCTATTTCAAAACACCTTTGCAATACTGTACCGCCATAACACTTCTATATATAATCTTGATTTTTTATTTTTTATTTTTTTTAAATGTAGCATCTAGTTGCCTTTTGAACAAGAAGCACCACCAACAGAAAACAATTCAAAGTTCATCTACGGTACATGTTTATGTGCTTGTGTAAGTTTTTTTTTTTTTTTTTTTACCGCTTCTTCTTTTGCAAGATTGCTCCCATCTTGAGTGCGATGATCTCACGGTCTTCATCCGGGACCTCTTTTCTCAAATCAGCCTGAGGCAAAAATAAAAATAATATTGCACTGAGCACATACTTTTGAATTTATTTATTTTTTAGAGTGGGGGTTTTTACCCAATAGTTTTAGCAAATGACTCCATCTATGCTATTTAGAACTTGGCAGTTCGTCTAGGAAGGAAACGCAACTTCAGCCATTTTAACCACATTTTTGACAGCGAGTCGTTCAACAATGAAAACCGCTATTATGCAACAGTGAACACATTGTGAAACCGATTTATGTTATTGCAAAAGTGTCCACCATTCATGCTCACCTCTAAGCTCCTTTCATCTTTCCGAGGCGGGTGAGACGGGAGGTTGAGGACAGCTTGCTTGGGTCTCTGTAACATCTGACAAGATGACTTCCGTTTTGATTAACTCATTCACTGCCATTGACGGCTCTAGACGTCAAAAATTCATTTGAACTATTTCTATTAGTTCCACATTTTTTCCCCCCACTTTTGTTAACAAGAGTATGAAAACCTAGAAAAAAAGGTATTGTACATTTAGAACAGATATAAAATTGGTGATTAAATGTGAGTTAACAATTGAAGTCTGACGCCCCTAATTTTTTAATATTTTCTTTTTTGTTTAATTACTTATTTAAACTCAAGATTAATCACTACAATTTTATATCTGTTCTATATGTACAATACATTTTTTTTTTTGGTTTTCATACTCTTGTTAACAAAAGTGGGGAAAAAAGTGAAACTAATAGAAATAGTTCAAATGAATTTTTGACGTCTATAGCCGTCAATGGCAGTGAATGAGTTAATGGACATTTTTTTCACCCCCACTGGTTGTTATTGTTGTTATTGGGTTTCATGGTGAAAGTTGTGAATTTTATTTTTAATAAATCTACAAAAATCTGTAAAGTATATCTATTTTTTTACGTTGCATGTAGATGAATTCAAACATTTACAATATTTTGCATGTTAGTGCTCCTTAATTCCGAATATAATATGCATCTTGATGTTTTGCACCTCCTTGGCTTTCTCCTCCTCCTCCTCTAGTTGCTCTCGTAGAGAACTGCATGCTCGCTGCAAAGAGGCCATCTGCTCTTCTGTGCTCTCCAACGCACCCACCGCAGCCTTCAGGTCTTCCTGGAAACAAATTTATTTAATTAACCTTTTCAAAAGTGGACATTCCTTCCAAAGCAATGCGTCTCATCAAAAACATATGCAGTTGACAAATTGTATATGTAAAATTGATTAACTTCCTGTGATGAGAGTCACGACAGCGGCTTTGATACCGAATGGAGTTCGATTTGAAGCAACATCGAATCCACCTCGGAAACTCTCACCTCCAGGCAACTCAGAGTTTGCTTTGCAGCCTCACACTTCTTGCTCTCCTTCTGGTGGCGCTGCCATGACTGCCCTAACTCCTCGTGTTTCTGCACTGGAACTTGAAGCTGTTCACAATGACTTAAGAACCTAAACAAGGCATTTAATACAGTCATTACAGTGCGTCAATTCGGACACAATTAACTTATTCACTGCCATTGACGGCTATAGACGTCAAAAATTCATTTGAACTATTTCTGTTAGTTTAACTTTATTTTCTCACTTTTGTTAACAAGAGTATGAAAAAAAATATTGTCCATTTAGACCAGGTATAAAATTTGTGAATAATGATGATGATTAATTACAAATAAAATTTTAATCGCCTGACACCCTAATTTTAATTATCTTTTCTTTTTTTGAAAAAATAAAAAAAATAATAAAAAGAGAAAAGATTATTAAAAATTAGTTTTTTGAAAAAAAAAAGAGATTATTTTAAATAACAAAACAAAAGATTACTATAAATTAGGTCGTCAGGCGATTACATTTTTAAAATTATAATTAATCACATGACTTCAATAGTTAACTCACGATTAATCACAAATTTTATATCTGTTCTAAATTGACAAAAAAAAAAACTTTTTTCTAGGTTTTTATACTCTTGTTAAAAGTGGAAAAATGTTAAATAGAAATAGTTCAAATTAATTTTTGACGTCTAAAGCCGTTAATGGCAGTGAATGAGTTAATTGGGAGAAACGTAGTAAAGGTCATTACTTAACTATTTATGTGCTTAAGTCACACAGCTTGAGGGAATTCGTACCACTGTTTCCAAACGGCTCACCTGTTTTTCACAATATTTAGATGGTCTCGGTTCTCCTTCATCTCAGACCGTCTCAAAGCCAGAGTTGTTCTAAAAACATAGTAAAGAGTTTAATTGTGCTTCATTTATTGTATTTATTTGGGGTGTCCAAGAAGTTTCCATCCATAGGAAAAACAAACATTTTTATTTATATTTGTCTACATGACTATCGGAATCCTACTGGAGTTATTATCTTTATGTACCTTGCATCTTTGTCCGACTTAACCAATGAGAACAATTTTTTTCCGATCCACCTCATTGAATGTTTTCTGTTCAATTTTATAGTAACTATGTGACTGCTTCTTGAGCCAGTCCTCAGTTTGATCTCAATTTGTGGCCCTTTATTTACAAAATCTGTAGGGTATCTGAAAAATAAAATTACAAAATGTTTCAAACGATATATGGAAACTTATGGGACACCATGTTTGCTATAACTGTAAAATTGTTTAAAAACAGAAGCCAAACCCACACTATTTCCATGTTCATAATATTCTCCAGCGCAATGATGGAGGATCTCCGGATCGGCTTCAGCTTTTTGGAATCTTTAGGTGCGATTTCAGAAGCTGTGCAGAAGATGCAAGAACACATAAAACAAGGTGACAAGACCGTAACATACTAGAGATTAGGGGTCACCAAAATAGAAAGCCCAAGGAACACATGAGTAGCTGGTGATGGGATATTATGATTTTCTAGGAATGTTTGATAGTCACCCAGATATTCACACCTTTTCTTTTCTTTGGCGATGTGTGGTGTGTAGTCTTGTCATGGTTGTCGTCTGCAGACGGCGAATCCTTAAGTAAAATATAAGAAGTTTGTCAGACAAGCAGTAATAACCGGTGTCAACATGACAAGAAATAGACGGGGTTTTTTTTGGCAGTAGATGTTTTGCCGTGACCGGCAACTCTCCTGCTAGTTTGCCGTGAACGGCTCTGATTAGTCAGTCGCCGGACATCGAATATAGGCTGTTAGCGATATTACCAGCCTAACTCAAAAGTTATTGGAACTCGTGTCTTTAACCATAATGCCACGAAGTAGTGGTAGAAATTTCTGTCGCACATTTTGTTTTGTACTTGTAGTGCTCACGTGATTCACGGCAAAATAACGCAAAGAGGCGAGTTGCCAGTCACAGAAAAATATCAACTTCGTTTTACTTTTTAGTGAGTCTTACCGGGTTATCAG